>NW_027316596.1:0-217500 GCF_033978685.3 Nerophis lumbriciformis | reverse complement strand
TGGGTTGAAGGGGTGATGCATGGAAATATAGTGTATATATATATATATATATATATATATATATATATGGGGTGAAGAAGTGATGCATGGAAATATAGTGTATATACAGTATATATATATATGGGGTGAAGGAGTGATGCATGGAAATATAGTGTATATACAGTATATATATATATATGGGGTGAAGGAGTGATGCATGGAAATATAGCGTATATATATATGGGTTGAAGGAGTGATGCATGGAAATATAGCGTATATATATATGGGTTGAAGGAGTGATGCATGGAAATATAGCGTATATACAGTATATATATATATGGGGTGAAGGAGTGATGCATGGAAATATAGTGTATATACAGTATATATATATATGGGGTGAATGAGTGATGCATGGAAATATAGTGTATATACAGTATATATATATATGGGGTGAAGGAGTGATGCATGGAAATATAGCGTATATACAGTATATATATATATATATGGGGCATACTTGCCAACCCTCCCGTATTTTCCGGGAGACTCCCGAAATTCAGCGCCTCTCCCGAAAACCTCCCGGGACAAATTTTCTCCCGAAAATCTCCCGAAATTCAGGCGGACTCAGGTCCTCCACAATATAAAAAAGCATACCTGCCCAATGACGTTATAACTGTAGAATGATGGAGGGCGAGTTGTTGGTTTCTTATGTGTGTTTATTGTGAGGCAGTTTCATTAACGTCCTCCCAGCGTGGCAACAACACACAACAACAGCAGTCACTTTTTTGTATACCGTAAAGCAGTTGGTCTGCCGTAAACAGCAATGTTGTGACACTCTTAAACAGGACAATACTGCCATCTAGTGCATATGTGTGTGTATATATGTAAATAAATGAACACTGAAATTCAAGTATTTATTTTATATATATATATATATATACGTATATATGAACTACTTGACTTGGTGAATTCGAGCTGTAAATATACTCCTCCCCTTTTAGCCACGCCCCCGTCCCACCCCGACCACGCCCACCCCCACCCCCTCCCCCCAACTCCCGAAATGGGAGGTCTCAAGGTTGGCAAGTATGATATGGGGTGAAGCAGTGATACATGGAAATATAGCGTATATGTATATGGGGTGAAGGAGTGATACATGGAAATATAGCGTATATATATATGGGGTGAAGCAGTGATACATGGAAATATAGCGTATATGTATATGGGGTGAAGGAGTGATACATGGAAATATAGCGTATATAGATATGGGGTGAAGCAGTGATACATGGAAATATAGCGTATATGTATATGGGGTGAAGGAGTGATACATGGAAATATAGCGTATATATATATGGGGTGAAGGAGTGATGTATGGAAATATAGCGTATATATATATGGGGTGAAGGAGTGATGCATGGAAATATAGCGTATATATATATGGGGTGAAGGAGTGATGCATGGAAATATAGCGTATATACAGTATATATATATATAGGGTGAAGCAGTGATACATGGAAATATAGTGTATATGTATATGGGGTGAAGGAGTGATACATGGAAATATAGCGTATATATATATGGGGTGAAGGAGTGATGCATGGAAATATAGCGTATATAGATATGGGGTGAAGGAGTGATGTATGGAAATATAGCGTATATATATATGGGGTGAAGGAGTGATGCATGGAAATATAGCGTATATATATATGGGGTGAAGGAGTGATGCATGGAAATATAGCGTATATACAGTATATATAGATATGGGGTGAAGCAGTGCTACATGGAAATATAGCGTATATGTATATGGGGTGAAGGAGTGATACATGGAAATATAGCGTATATATATATGGGGTGAAGGAGTGATGTATGGAAATATAGCGTATATATATATGGGGTGAAGGAGTGATGCATGGAAATATAGCGTATATATATATGGGGTGAAGGAGTGATGCATGGAAATATAGCGTATATACAGTATATATAGATATGGGGTGAAGCAGTGATACATGGAAATATAGCGTATATGTATATGGGGTGAAGGAGTGATACATGGAAATATAGCGTATATATATATGGGGTGAAGCAGTGATACATGGAAATATAGTGTATATGTATATGGGGTGAAGGAGTGATACATGGAAATATAGCGTATATATATATGGGGTGAAGGAGTGATACATGGAAATATAGCGTATATATATATGGGGTGAAGGAGTGATGCATGGAAATATAGCGTATATAGATATGGGGTGAAGGAGTGATGTATGGAAATATAGCGTATATATATATGGGGTGAAGGAGTGATGCATGGAAATATAGCGTATATATATATGGGGTGAAGGAGTGATGCATGGAAATATAGCGTATATACAGTATATATAGATATGGGGTGAAGCAGTGATACATGGAAATATAGCGTATATGTATATGGGGTGAAGGAGTGATACATGGAAATATAGCGTATATATATATGGGGTGAAGGAGTGATGTATGGAAATATAGCGTATATATATATGGGGTGAAGGAGTGATGCATGGAAATATAGCGTATATATATATGGGGTGAAGGAGTGATGCATGGAAATATAGCGTATATACAGTATATATATATGTGGGGTGAAGCAGTGATACATGGAAATATAGCGTATATGTATATGGGGTGAAGCAGTGATACATGGAAATATAGCGTATATGTATATGGGGTGAAGGAGTGATGCATGGAAATATAGCGTATATACAGTATATATATATATGGGGTGAAGGAGTGATGTATGGAAATATAGCGTATATATATATGGGGTGAAGGAGTGATGCATGGAAATATAGCGTATATATATATGGGGTGAAGGAGTGATGCATGGAAATATAGCGTATATACAGTATATATATATGTGGGGTGAAGCAGTGATACATGGAAATATAGTGTATATGTATATGGGGTGAAGGAGTGATACATGGAAATATAGCGTATATATATATGGGGTGAAGGAGTGATGCATGGAAATATAGCGTATATACAGTATATATAGATATGGGGTGAAGCAGTGATACATGGAAATATAGTGTATATGTATATGGGGTGAAGGAGTGATACATGGCAATATAGCGTATATATATATGGGGTGAAGGAGTGATGCATGGAAATATAGCGTATATATATATGGGGTGAAGGAGTGATGCATGGAAATATAGCGTATATACAGTATATATATATATAGGGTGAAGCAGTGATACATGGAAATATAGTGTTTATGTATATGGGGTGAAGGAGTGATACATGGAAATATAGCGTATATATATATGGGGTGAAGGAGTGATGCATGGAAATATAGCGTATATAGATATGGGGTGAAGGAGTGATGTATGGAAATATAGCGTATATATATATGGGGTGAAGGAGTGATGCATGGAAATATAGCGTATATATATATGGGGTGAAGGAGTGATGCATGGAAATATAGCGTATATACAGTATATATAGATATGGGGTGAAGCAGTGATACATGGAAATATAGCGTATATGTATATGGGGTGAAGGAGTGATACATGGAAATATAGCGTATATATATATGGGGTGAAGGAGTGATGTATGGAAATATAGCGTATATATATATGGGGTGAAGGAGTGATGCATGGAAATATAGCGTATATATATATGGGGTGAAGGAGTGATGCATGGAAATATAGCGTATATACAGTATATATATATATGGGGTGAAGCAGTGATACATGGAAATATAGTGTATATGTATATGGGGTGAAGGAGTGATACATGGAAATATAGCGTATATATATATGGGGTGAAGGAGTGATGCATGGAAATATAGCGTATATACAGTATATATAGATATGGGGTGAAGCAGTGATACATGGAAATATAGTGTATATGTATATGGGGTGAAGGAGTGATACATGGCAATATAGCGTATATATATATGGGGTGAAGGAGTGATGCATGGAAATATAGCGTATATATATATATGGGGTGAAGGAGTGATGTATGGAAATATAACGTATATAGATATGGGGTGAAGGAGTGATGCATGGAAATATAGCGTATATATATATGGGGTGAAGGAGTGATGCATGGAAATATAGCGTATATACAGTATATATATATATGGGGTGAAGCAGTGATACATGGAAATATAGCGTATATGTATATGGGGTGAAGGAGTGATACATGGAAATATAGCGTATATATATATGGGGTGAAGGAGTGATGCATGGCAATATAGCGTATATATATATGGGGTGAAGGAGTGATGCATGGAAATATAGCGTATATATATATGGGGTGAAGGAGTGATGCATGGAAATATAGCGTATATACAGTATATATATATATAGGGTGAAGCAGTGATACATGGAAATATAGCGTATATATATATGGGGTGAAGGAGTGATGCATGGAAATATAGCGTATATAGATATGGGGTGAAGGAGTGATGTATGGAAATATAGCGTATATATATATGGGGTGAAGGAGTGATGCATGGAAATATAGCGTATATATATATGGGGTGAAGGAGTGATGCATGGAAATATAGCGTATATACAGTATATATAGATATGGGGTGAAGCAGTGATACATGGAAATATAGCGTATATGTATATGGGGTGAAGGAGTGATACATGGAAATATAGCGTATATATATATGGGGTGAAGGAGTGATGTATGGAAATATAGCGTATATATATATGGGGTGAAGGAGTGATGTATGGAAATATAGCGTATATATATATGGGGTGAAGGAGTGATGCATGGAAATATAGCGTATATATATATGGGGTGAAGGAGTGATGCATGGAAATATAGCGTATATACAGTATATATATATATGGGGTGAAGCAGTGATACATGGAAATATAGTGTATATATATATGGGGTGAAGGAGTGATGCATGGAAATATAGCGTATATATATATGGGGTGAAGGAGTGATGTATGGAAATATAACGTATATAGATATGGGGTGAAGGAGTGATGTATGGAAATATAACGTATATAGATATGGGGTGAAGGAGTGATGCATGGAAATATAGCGTATATATATATGGGGTGAAGGAGTGATGCATGGAAATATAGCGTATATACAGTATATATATATATGGGGTGAAGCAGTGATACATGGAAATATAGCGTATATGTATATGGGGTGAAGGAGTGATACATGGAAATATAGCGTATATATATATGGGGTGAAGGAGTGATGTATGGAAATATAGCGTATATATATATGGGGTGAAGGAGTGATGCATGGAAATATAGCGTATATATATATGGGGTGAAGGAGTGATGCATGGAAATATAGCGTATATACAGTATATATATATATATATAGGGTGAAGCAGTGATACATGGAAATATAGTGTATATGTATATGGGGTGAAGGAGTGATACATGGAAATATAGCGTATATATATATGGGGTGAAGGAGTGATGCATGGAAATATAGCGTATATAGATATGGGGTGAAGGAGTGATGTATGGAAATATAGCGTATATATATATGGGGTGAAGGAGTGATGCATGGAAATATAGCGTATATATATATATGGGGTGAAGGAGTGATGCATGGAAATATAGCGTATATACAGTATATATAGATATGGGGTGAAGCAGTGATACATGGAAATATAGCGTATATGTATATGGGGTGAAGGAGTGATACATGGAAATATAGCGTATATATATATGGGGTGAAGGAGTGATGTATGGAAATATAGCGTATATATATATGGGGTGAAGGAGTGATGCATGGAAATATAGCGTATATATATATGGGGTGAAGGAGTGATGCATGGAAATATAGCGTATATACAGTATATATATATGTGGGGTGAAGCAGTGATACATGGAAATATAGTGTATATGTATATGGGGTGAAGGAGTGATACATGGAAATATAGCGTATATATATATGGGGTGAAGGAGTGATGCATGGAAATATAGCGTATATACAGTATATATAGATATGGGGTGAAGCAGTGATACATGGAAATATAGTGTATATGTATATGGGGTGAAGGAGTGATACATGGCAATATAGCGTATATATATATGGGGTGAAGGAGTGATGCATGGAAATATAGCGTATATATATATGGGGTGAAGGAGTGATGCATGGAAATATAGCGTATATACAGTATATATATATATAGGGTGAAGCAGTGATACATGGAAATATAGTGTATATGTATATGGGGTGAAGGAGTGATACATGGAAATATAGCGTATATATATATATGGGGTGAAGGAGTGATGCATGGAAATATAGCGTATATAGATATGGGGTGAAGGAGTGATGTATGGAAATATAGCGTATATATATATGGGGTGAAGGAGTGATGCATGGAAATATAGCGTATATATATATGGGGTGAAGGAGTGATGCATGGAAATATAGCGTATATACAGTATATATATATATGGGGTGAAGCAGTGATACATGGAAATATAGTGTATATGTATATGGGGTGAAGGAGTGATACATGGAAATATAGCGTATATATATATGGGGTGAAGGAGTGATGCATGGAAATATAGCGTATATACAGTATATATAGATATGGGGTGAAGCAGTGATACATGGAAATATAGTGTATATGTATATGGGGTGAAGGAGTGATACATGGCAATATAGCGTATATATATATGGGGTGAAGGAGTGATGCATGGAAATATAGCGTATATATATATGGGGTGAAGGAGTGATGCATGGAAATATAGCGTATATACAGTATATATATATATGGGGTGAAGCAGTGATACATGGAAATATAGCGTATATGTATATGGGGTGAAGGAGTGATACATGGAAATATAGCGTATATAGATATGGGGTGAAGCAGTGATACATGGAAATATAGCGTATATGTATATGGGGTGAAGGAGTGATGCATGGAAATATAGTGTATATGTATATGGGGTGAAGGAGTGATGCATGGAAATATAGCGTATATACAGTATATATATATATGGGGTGAAGCAGTGATACATGGAAATATAGCGTATATGTATATGGGGTGAAGGAGTGATGCATGGAAATATAGCGTATATATATATGGGGTGAAGGAGTGATGCATGGAAATATAGCGTATATACAGTATATATATATATGGGGTGAAGCAGTGATACATGGAAATATAGCGTATATGTATATGGGGTGAAGGAGTGATGCATGGAAATATAGCGTATATATATATGGGGTGAAGCAGTGATACATGGAAATATAGCGTATATATATATGGGGTGAAGGAGTGATGCATGGAAATATAGCGTATATATATATGGGGTGAAGCAGTGATACATGGAAATATAGCGTATATATATATGGGGTGAAGGAGTGATGCATGGAAATATAGCGTATATACAGTATATATATATATGGGGTGAAGCAGTGATACATGGAAATATAGTGTATATGTATATGGGGTGAAGGAGTGATACATGGAAATATAGCGTATATATATATGGGGTGAAGGAGTGATGCATGGAAATATAGCGTATATAGATATGGGGTGAAGGAGTGATGTATGGAAATATAGCGTATATATATATGGGGTGAAGGAGTGATGCATGGAAATATAGCGTATATATATATGGGGTGAAGGAGTGATGCATGGAAATATAGCGTATATACAGTATATATAGATATGGGGTGAAGCAGTGCTACATGGAAATATAGTGTATATGTATATGGGGTGAAGGAGTGATACATGGAAATATAGCGTATATATATATGGGGTGAAGGAGTGATGTATGGAAATATAGCGTATATATATATGGGGTGAAGGAGTGATGCATGGAAATATAGCGTATATATATATGGGGTGAAGGAGTGATGCATGGAAATATAGCGTATATACAGTATATATAGATATGGGGTGAAGCAGTGATACATGGAAATATAGCGTATATGTATATGGGGTGAAGGAGTGATACATGGAAATATAGCGTATATATATATGGGGTGAAGCAGTGATACATGGAAATATAGTGTATATGTATATGGGGTGAAGGAGTGATACATGGAAATATAGCGTATATATATATGGGGTGAAGGAGTGATACATGGAAATATAGCGTATATATATATGGGGTGAAGGAGTGATGCATGGAAATATAGCGTATATAGATATGGGGTGAAGGAGTGATGTATGGAAATATAGCGTATATATATATGGGGTGAAGGAGTGATGCATGGAAATATAGCGTATATATATATGGGGTGAAGGAGTGATGCATGGAAATATAGCGTATATACAGTATATATAGATATGGGGTGAAGCAGTGATACATGGAAATATAGCGTATATGTATATGGGGTGAAGGAGTGATACATGGAAATATAGCGTATATATATATGGGGTGAAGGAGTGATGTATGGAAATATAGCGTATATATATATGGGGTGAAGGAGTGATGCATGGAAATATAGCGTATATATATATGGGGTGAAGGAGTGATGCATGGAAATATAGCGTATATACAGTATATATATATGTGGGGTGAAGCAGTGATACATGGAAATATAGCGTATATGTATATGGGGTGAAGCAGTGATACATGGAAATATAGCGTATATGTATATGGGGTGAAGGAGTGATGCATGGAAATATAGCGTATATACAGTATATATATATATGGGGTGAAGGAGTGATGTATGGAAATATAGCGTATATATATATGGGGTGAAGGAGTGATGCATGGAAATATAGCGTATATATATATGGGGTGAAGGAGTGATGCATGGAAATATAGCGTATATACAGTATATATATATGTGGGGTGAAGCAGTGATACATGGAAATATAGTGTATATGTATATGGGGTGAAGGAGTGATACATGGAAATATAGCGTATATATATATGGGGTGAAGGAGTGATGCATGGAAATATAGCGTATATACAGTATATATAGATATGGGGTGAAGCAGTGATACATGGAAATATAGTGTATATGTATATGGGGTGAAGGAGTGATACATGGCAATATAGCGTATATATATATGGGGTGAAGGAGTGATGCATGGAAATATAGCGTATATATATATGGGGTGAAGGAGTGATGCATGGAAATATAGCGTATATACAGTATATATATATATAGGGTGAAGCAGTGATACATGGAAATATAGTGTTTATGTATATGGGGTGAAGGAGTGATACATGGAAATATAGCGTATATATATATGGGGTGAAGGAGTGATGCATGGAAATATAGCGTATATAGATATGGGGTGAAGGAGTGATGTATGGAAATATAGCGTATATATATATGGGGTGAAGGAGTGATGCATGGAAATATAGCGTATATATATATGGGGTGAAGGAGTGATGCATGGAAATATAGCGTATATACAGTATATATAGATATGGGGTGAAGCAGTGATACATGGAAATATAGCGTATATGTATATGGGGTGAAGGAGTGATACATGGAAATATAGCGTATATATATATGGGGTGAAGGAGTGATGTATGGAAATATAGCGTATATATATATGGGGTGAAGGAGTGATGCATGGAAATATAGCGTATATATATATATGGGGTGAAGGAGTGATGTATGGAAATATAACGTATATAGATATGGGGTGAAGGAGTGATGCATGGAAATATAGCGTATATATATATGGGGTGAAGGAGTGATGCATGGAAATATAGCGTATATACAGTATATATATATATGGGGTGAAGCAGTGATACATGGAAATATAGCGTATATGTATATGGGGTGAAGGAGTGATACATGGAAATATAGCGTATATATATATGGGGTGAAGGAGTGATGCATGGCAATATAGCGTATATATATATGGGGTGAAGGAGTGATGCATGGAAATATAGCGTATATATATATGGGGTGAAGGAGTGATGCATGGAAATATAGCGTATATACAGTATATATATATATAGGGTGAAGCAGTGATACATGGAAATATAGCGTATATATATATGGGGTGAAGGAGTGATGCATGGAAATATAGCGTATATAGATATGGGGTGAAGGAGTGATGTATGGAAATATAGCGTATATATATATGGGGTGAAGGAGTGATGCATGGAAATATAGCGTATATATATATGGGGTGAAGGAGTGATGCATGGAAATATAGCGTATATACAGTATATATAGATATGGGGTGAAGCAGTGATACATGGAAATATAGCGTATATGTATATGGGGTGAAGGAGTGATACATGGAAATATAGCGTATATATATATGGGGTGAAGGAGTGATGTATGGAAATATAGCGTATATATATATGGGGTGAAGGAGTGATGTATGGAAATATAGCGTATATATATATGGGGTGAAGGAGTGATGCATGGAAATATAGCGTATATATATATGGGGTGAAGGAGTGATGCATGGAAATATAGCGTATATACAGTATATATATATATGGGGTGAAGCAGTGATACATGGAAATATAGTGTATATATATATGGGGTGAAGGAGTGATGCATGGAAATATAGCGTATATATATATGGGGTGAAGGAGTGATGTATGGAAATATAACGTATATAGATATGGGGTGAAGGAGTGATGTATGGAAATATAACGTATATAGATATGGGGTGAAGGAGTGATGCATGGAAATATAGCGTATATATATATGGGGTGAAGGAGTGATGCATGGAAATATAGCGTATATACAGTATATATATATATGGGGTGAAGCAGTGATACATGGAAATATAGCGTATATGTATATGGGGTGAAGGAGTGATACATGGAAATATAGCGTATATATATATGGGGTGAAGGAGTGATGTATGGAAATATAGCGTATATATATATGGGGTGAAGGAGTGATGCATGGAAATATAGCGTATATATATATGGGGTGAAGGAGTGATGCATGGAAATATAGCGTATATACAGTATATATATATATATATAGGGTGAAGCAGTGATACATGGAAATATAGTGTATATGTATATGGGGTGAAGGAGTGATACATGGAAATATAGCGTATATATATATGGGGTGAAGGAGTGATGCATGGAAATATAGCGTATATAGATATGGGGTGAAGGAGTGATGTATGGAAATATAGCGTATATATATATGGGGTGAAGGAGTGATGCATGGAAATATAGCGTATATATATATGGGGTGAAGGAGTGATGCATGGAAATATAGCGTATATACAGTATATATAGATATGGGGTGAAGCAGTGATACATGGAAATATAGCGTATATGTATATGGGGTGAAGGAGTGATACATGGAAATATAGCGTATATATATATGGGGTGAAGGAGTGATGTATGGAAATATAGCGTATATATATATGGGGTGAAGGAGTGATGCATGGAAATATAGCGTATATATATATGGGGTGAAGGAGTGATGCATGGAAATATAGCGTATATACAGTATATATATATGTGGGGTGAAGCAGTGATACATGGAAATATAGTGTATATGTATATGGGGTGAAGGAGTGATACATGGAAATATAGCGTATATATATATGGGGTGAAGGAGTGATGCATGGAAATATAGCGTATATACAGTATATATAGATATGGGGTGAAGCAGTGATACATGGAAATATAGTGTATATGTATATGGGGTGAAGGAGTGATACATGGCAATATAGCGTATATATATATGGGGTGAAGGAGTGATGCATGGAAATATAGCGTATATATATATGGGGTGAAGGAGTGATGCATGGAAATATAGCGTATATACAGTATATATATATATAGGGTGAAGCAGTGATACATGGAAATATAGTGTATATGTATATGGGGTGAAGGAGTGATACATGGAAATATAGCGTATATATATATATGGGGTGAAGGAGTGATGCATGGAAATATAGCGTATATAGATATGGGGTGAAGGAGTGATGTATGGAAATATAGCGTATATATATATGGGGTGAAGGAGTGATGCATGGAAATATAGCGTATATATATATGGGGTGAAGGAGTGATGCATGGAAATATAGCGTATATACAGTATATATATATATGGGGTGAAGCAGTGATACATGGAAATATAGTGTATATGTATATGGGGTGAAGGAGTGATACATGGAAATATAGCGTATATATATATGGGGTGAAGGAGTGATGCATGGAAATATAGCGTATATACAGTATATATAGATATGGGGTGAAGCAGTGATACATGGAAATATAGTGTATATGTATATGGGGTGAAGGAGTGATACATGGCAATATAGCGTATATATATATGGGGTGAAGGAGTGATGCATGGAAATATAGCGTATATATATATGGGGTGAAGGAGTGATGCATGGAAATATAGCGTATATACAGTATATATATATATGGGGTGAAGCAGTGATACATGGAAATATAGCGTATATGTATATGGGGTGAAGGAGTGATACATGGAAATATAGCGTATATACAGTATATATATATATGGGGTGAAGGAGTGATACATGGAAATATAGCGTATATATATATGGGGTGAAGGAGTGATGCATGGAAATATAGCGTATATATATATGGGGTGAAGGAGTGATGCATGGAAATATAGCGTATATACAGTATATATATATATGGGGTGAAGCAGTGATACATGGAAATATAGCGTATATGTATATGGGGTGAAGGAGTGATGCATGGAAATATAGCGTATATATATATGGGGTGAAGGAGTGATGCATGGAAATATAGCGTATATACAGTATATATATATATGGGGTGAAGCAGTGATACATGGAAATATAGCGTATATGTATATGGGGTGAAGGAGTGATGCATGGAAATATAGCGTATATATATATGGGGTGAAGCAGTGATACATGGAAATATAGCGTATATATATATGGGGTGAAGGAGTGATGCATGGAAATATAGCGTATATATATATGGGGTGAAGCAGTGATACATGGAAATATAGCGTATATATATATGGGGTGAAGGAGTGATGCATGGAAATATAGCGTATATACAGTATATATATATATGGGGTGAAGCAGTGATACATGGAAATATAGCGTATATGTATATGGGGTGAAGGAGTGATGCATGGAAATATAGCGTATATATATATGGGGTGAAGCAGTGATACATGGAAATATAGCGTATATGTATATGGGGTGAAGGAGTGATGCATGGAAATATAGCGTCTATACAGTATATATATATATGGGGTGAAGCAGTGATACATGGAAATATAGCGTATATGTATATGGGGTGAAGGAGTGATACATGGAAATATAGCGTATATGTATATGGGGTGAAGGAGTGATGCATGGAAATATAGCGTCTATACAGTATATATATATATGGGGTGAAGCAGTGATACATGGAAATATAGCGTATATGTATATGGGGTGAAGGAGTGATGCATGGAAATATAGCGTCTATACAGTATATATATATATGGGGTGAAGCAGTGATACATGGAAATATAGCGTATATACAGTATATATATATATGGGGTGAAGGAGTGATACATGGAAATATAGCGTATATATATATGGGGTGAAGGAGTGATGCATGGAAATATAGCGTATATATATATGGGGTGAAGGAGTGATGCATGGAAATATAGCGTATATACAGTATATATATATATGGGGTGAAGGAGTGATACATGGAAATATAGCGTATATATATATGGGGTGAAGGAGTGATGCATGGAAATATAGCGTATATATATATGGGGTGAAGGAGTGATGCATGGAAATATAGCGTATATACAGTATATATATATATGGGGTGAAGCAGTGATACATGGAAATATAGCGTATATGTATATGGGGTGAAGGAGTGATACATGGAAATATAGCGTATATATATATGGGGTGAAGGAGTGATGTATGGAAATATAGCGTATATATATATGGGGTGAAGGAGTGATGCATGGAAATATAGCGTATATATATATGGGGTGAAGGAGTGATGCATGGAAATATAGCGTATATACAGTATATATATATATATATAGGGTGAAGCAGTGATACATGGAAATATAGTGTATATGTATATGGGGTGAAGGAGTGATACATGGAAATATAGCGTATATATATATGGGGTGAAGGAGTGATGCATGGAAATATAGCGTATATAGATATGGGGTGAAGGAGTGATGTATGGAAATATAGCGTATATATATATGGGGTGAAGGAGTGATGCATGGAAATATAGCGTATATATATATGGGGTGAAGGAGTGATGCATGGAAATATAGCGTATATATATATGGGGTGAAGGAGTGATGTATGGAAATATAGCGTATATACAGTATATATAGATATGGGGTGAAGCAGTGATACATGGAAATATAGCGTATATGTATATGGGGTGAAGGAGTGATACATGGAAATATAGCGTATATATATATGGGGTGAAGGAGTGATGTATGGAAATATAGCGTATATATATATGGGGTGAAGGAGTGATGCATGGAAATATAGCGTATATATATATGGGGTGAAGGAGTGATGCATGGAAATATAGCGTATATACAGTATATATATATATGGGGTGAAGCAGTGATACATGGAAATATAGCGTATATGTATATGGGGTGAAGGAGTGATACATGGAAATATAGCGTATATATATATGGGGTGAAGCAGTGATACATGGAAATATAGCGTATATGTATATGGGGTGAAGGAGTGATGCATGGAAATATAGCGTCTATACAGTATATATATATATGGGGTGAAGCAGTGATACATGGAAATATAGCGTATATGTATATGGGGTGAAGGAGTGATACATGGAAATATAGCGTATATACAGTATATATATATATGGGGTGAAGGAGTGATACATGGAAATATAGCGTATATATATATGGGGTGAAGGAGTGATGCATGGAAATATAGCGTATATATATATGGGGTGAAGGAGTGATGCATGGAAATATAGCGTATATACAGTATATATATATATGGGGTGAAGCAGTGATACATGGAAATATAGCGTATATGTATATGGGGTGAAGGAGTGATACATGGAAATATAGCGTATATATATATGGGGTGAAGGAGTGATGTATGGAAATATAGCGTATATATATATGGGGTGAAGGAGTGATGCATGGAAATATAGCGTATATATATATGGGGTGAAGGAGTGATGCATGGAAATATAGCGTATATACAGTATATATATATATATATAGGGTGAAGCAGTGATACATGGAAATATAGTGTATATGTATATGGGGTGAAGGAGTGATACATGGAAATATAGCGTATATATATATGGGGTGAAGGAGTGATGCATGGAAATATAGCGTATATAGATATGGGGTGAAGGAGTGATGTATGGAAATATAGCGTATATATATATGGGGTGAAGGAGTGATGCATGGAAATATAGCGTATATATATATGGGGTGAAGGAGTGATGCATGGAAATATAGCGTATATACAGTATATATAGATATGGGGTGAAGCAGTGATACATGGAAATATAGCGTATATGTATATGGGGTGAAGGAGTGATACATGGAAATATAGCGTATATATATATGGGGTGAAGGAGTGATGTATGGAAATATAGCGTATATATATATGGGGTGAAGGAGTGATGTATGGAAATATAGCGTATATATATATGGGGTGAAGGAGTGATGTATGGAAATATAGCGTATATATATATGGGGTGAAGGAGTGATGCATGGAAATATAGCGTATATACAGTATATATATATATGGGGTGAAGCAGTGATACATGGAAATATAGTGTATATGTATATGGGGTGAAGGAGTGATACATGGAAATATAGCGTATATATATATGGGGTGAAGGAGTGATGCATGGAAATATAGCGTATATACAGTATATATAGATATGGGGTGAAGCAGTGATACATGGAAATATAGTGTATATGTATATGGGGTGAAGGAGTGATACATGGCAATATAGCGTATATATATATGGGGTGAAGGAGTGATGCATGGAAATATAGCGTATATACAGTATATATATATATGGGGTGAAGCAGTGATACATGGAAATATAGTGTATATATATATGGGGTGAAGCAGTGATACATGGAAATATAGCGTATATGTATATGGGGTGAAGGAGTGATACATGGAAATATAGCGTATATACAGTATATATATATATGGGGTGAAGGAGTGATACATGGAAATATAGCGTATATATATATGGGGTGAAGGAGTGATGCATGGAAATATAGCGTATATATATATGGGGTGAAGGAGTGATGCATGGAAATATAGCGTATATACAGTATATATATATATGGGGTGAAGCAGTGATACATGGAAATATAGCGTATATGTATATGGGGTGAAGGAGTGATACATGGAAATATAGCGTATATATATATGGGGTGAAGGAGTGATGTATGGAAATATAGCGTATATATATATGGGGTGAAGGAGTGATGCATGGAAATATAGCGTATATATATATGGGGTGAAGGAGTGATGCATGGAAATATAGCGTATATACAGTATATATATATATATATAGGGTGAAGCAGTGATACATGGAAATATAGTGTATATGTATATGGGGTGAAGGAGTGATACATGGAAATATAGCGTATATATATATGGGGTGAAGGAGTGATGCATGGAAATATAGCGTATATATATATGGGGTGAAGGAGTGATGCATGGAAATATAGCGTATATATATATGGGGTGAAGGAGTGATGCATGGAAATATAGCGTATATACAGTATATATATATGTGGGGTGAAGCAGTGATACATGGAAATATAGTGTATATGTATATGGGGTGAAGGAGTGATACATGGAAATATAGCGTATATATATATGGGGTGAAGGAGTGATGCATGGAAATATAGCGTATATATATATGGGGTGAAGGAGTGATGCATGGAAATATAGCGTATATACAGTATATATATATATAGGGTGAAGCAGTGATACATGGAAATATAGTGTATATGTATATGGGGTGAAGGAGTGATACATGGAAATATAGCGTATATAGATATGGGGTGAAGGAGTGATGTATGGAAATATAGCGTATATATATATGGGGTGAAGGAGTGATGCATGGAAATATAGCGTATATATATATGGGGTGAAGGAGTGATGCATGGAAATATAGCGTATATACAGTATATATAGATATGGGGTGAAGCAGTGATACATGGAAATATAGCGTATATGTATATGGGGTGAAGGAGTGATACATGGAAATATAGCGTATATATATATGGGGTGAAGGAGTGATGTATGGAAATATAGCGTATATATATATGGGGTGAAGGAGTGATGCATGGAAATATAGCGTATATATATATGGGGTGAAGGAGTGATGCATGGAAATATAGCGTATATACAGTATATATATATATAGGGTGAAGCAGTGATACATGGAAATATAGTGTATATGTATATGGGGTGAAGGAGTGATACATGGAAATATAGCGTATATATATATGGGGTGAAGGAGTGATGCATGGAAATATAGCGTATATAGATATGGGGTGAAGGAGTGATGCATGGAAATATAGCGTATATATATATGGGGTGAAGGAGTGATGCATGGAAATATAGCGTATATACAGTATATATAGATATGGGGTGAAGCAGTGATACATGGAAATATAGCGTATATGTATATGGGGTGAAGGAGTGATACATGGAAATATAGCGTATATATATATGGGGTGAAGGAGTGATGTATGGAAATATAGCGTATATATATATGGGGTGAAGGAGTGATGCATGGAAATATAGCGTATATATATATGGGGTGAAGGAGTGATGCATGGAAATATAGCGTATATACAGTATATATATATATGGGGTGAAGCAGTGATACATGGAAATATAGTGTATATGTATATGGGGTGAAGGAGTGATACATGGCAATATAGCGTATATATATATGGGGTGAAGGAGTGATGCATGGAAATATAGCGTATATACAGTATATATATATATGGGGTGAAGGAGTGATACATGGAAATATAGCGTATATATATATGGGGTGAAGGAGTGATGCATGGAAATATAGCGTATATATATATGGGGTGAAGGAGTGATGCATGGAAATATAGCGTATATACAGTATATATAGATATGGGGTGAAGCAGTGATACATGGAAATATAGTGTATATGTATATGGGGTGAAGGAGTGATACATGGCAATATAGCGTATATATATATGGGGTGAAGGAGTGATGCATGGAAATATAGCGTATATATATATGGGGTGAAGGAGTGATGCATGGAAATATAGCGTATATACAGTATATATATATATAGGGTGAAGCAGTGATACATGGAAATATAGTGTATATGTATATGGGGTGAAGGAGTGATACATGGAAATATAGCGTATATATATATGGGGTGAAGGAGTGATGCATGGAAATATAGCGTATATAGATATGGGGTGAAGGAGTGATGTATGGAAATATAGCGTATATATATATGGGGTGAAGGAGTGATGCATGGAAATATAGCGTATATATATATGGGGTGAAGGAGTGATGCATGGAAATATAGCGTATATACAGTATATATAGATATGGGGTGAAGCAGTGATACATGGAAATATAGCGTATATGTATATGGGGTGAAGGAGTGATACATGGAAATATAGCGTATATATATATGGGGTGAAGGAGTGATGTATGGAAATATAGCGTATATATATATGGGGTGAAGGAGTGATGCATGGAAATATAGCGTATATATATATGGGGTGAAGGAGTGATGCATGGAAATATAGCGTATATACAGTATATATATATATGGGGTGAAGCAGTGATACATGGAAATATAGTGTATATGTATATGGGGTGAAGGAGTGATACATGGCAATATAGCGTATATATATATGGGGTGAAGGAGTGATGCATGGAAATATAGCGTATATATATATGGGGTGAAGGAGTGATGTATGGAAATATAGCGTATATATATATGGGGTGAAGGAGTGATGCATGGAAATATAGCGTATATACAGTATATATATATATGGGGTGAAGCAGTGATACATGGAAATATAGCGTATATGTATATGGGGTGAAGGAGTGATACATGGAAATATAGCGTATATACAGTATATATATATATGGGGTGAAGGAGTGATACATGGAAATATAGCGTATATATATATGGGGTGAAGGAGTGATGCATGGAAATATAGCGTATATATATATGGGGTGAAGGAGTGATGCATGGAAATATAGCGTATATACAGTATATATATATATGGGGTGAAGCAGTGATACATGGAAATATAGCGTATATGTATATGGGGTGAAGGAGTGATGCATGGAAATATAGCGTATATATATATGGGGTGAAGCAGTGATACATGGAAATATAGCGTATATATATATGGGGTGAAGGAGTGATGCATGGAAATATAGCGTATATGTATATGGGGTGAAGGAGTGATACATGGAAATATAGCGTATATGTATATGGGGTGAAGGAGTGATGCATGGAAATATAGCGTCTATACAGTATATATATATATGGGGTGAAGCAGTGATACATGGAAATATAGCGTATATATATATGGGGTGAAGGAGTGATGCATGGAAATATAGCGTATATATATATGGGGTGAAGGAGTGATGCATGGAAATATAGCGTCTATACAGTATATATATATATGGGGTGAAGCAGTGATACATGGAAATATAGCGTATATGTATATGGGGTGAAGGAGTGATACATGGAAATATAGCGTATATATGTATGGGGTGAAGGAGTGATGTATGGAAATATAGCGTATATATATATGGGGTGAAGGAGTGATGCATGGAAATATAGTGTATATATATATGGGGTGAAGGAGTGATGCATGGAAATATAGCGTATATATATATGGGGTGAAGGAGTGATGCATGGAAATATAGCGTATATATATATATGGGGTGAAGGAGTGATGCATGGAAATATAGCGTATATATATATGGGGTGAAGGAGTGATGCATGGAAATATAGCGTATATATATATATGGGGTGAAGGAGTGATGCATGGAAATATAGCGTATATATATATGGGGTGAAGGAGTGATGCATGGAAATATAGCGTATATATATATGGGGTGAAGCAGTGATACATGGATATATAGCGTATATACAGTATATATATATATGGGGTGAAGGAGTGATACATGGAAATATAGCGTATATATATATGGGGTGAAGGAGTGATGCATGGAAATATAGCGTATATACAGTATATATATATATGGGGTGAAGGAGTGATACATGGAAATATAGCGTATATATATATGGGGTGAAGGAGTGATGCATGGAAATATAGCGTATATATATATGGGGTGAAGGAGTGATGCATGGAAATATAGCGTATATACAGTATATATATATATATATAGGGTGAAGCAGTGATACATGGAAATATAGTGTATATGTATATGGGGTGAAGGAGTGATACATGGAAATATAGTGTATATATATATGGGGTGAAGGAGTGATGCATGGAAATATAGCGTATATATATATGGGGTGAAGGAGTGATACATGGAAATATAGCGTATATATATATGGGGTGAAGGAGTGATGTATGGAAATATAGCGTATATATATATGGGGTGAAGGAGTGATGCATGGAAATATAGCGTATATATATATGGGGTGAAGGAGTGATGCATGGAAATATAGCGTATATACAGTATATATATATATATATAGGGTGAAGCAGTGATACATGGAAATATAGTGTATATGTATATGGGGTGAAGGAGTGATACATGGAAATATAGTGTATATATATATGGGGTGAAGGAGTGATGCATGGAAATATAGCGTATATAGATATGGGGTGAAGGAGTGATGTATGGAAATATAGCGTATATATATATGGGGTGAAGGAGTGATGCATGGAAATATAGCGTATATATATATGGGGTGAAGGAGTGATGCATGGAAATATAGCGTATATACAGTATATATAGATATGGGGTGAAGCAGTGATACATGGAAATATAGCGTATATGTATATGGGGTGAAGGAGTGATACATGGAAATATAGCGTATATATATATGGGGTGAAGGAGTGATGTATGGAAATATAGCGTATATATATATGGGGTGAAGGAGTGATGCATGGAAATATAGCGTATATATATATGGGGTGAAGGAGTGATGCATGGAAATATAGCGTATATACAGTATATATATATGTGGGGTGAAGCAGTGATACATGGAAATATAGTGTATATGTATATGGGGTGAAGGAGTGATACATGGAAATATAGCGTATATATATATGGGGTGAAGGAGTGATGCATGGAAATATAGCGTATATACAGTATATATAGATATGGGGTGAAGCAGTGATACATGGAAATATAGTGTATATGTATATGGGGTGAAGGAGTGATACATGGAAATATAGCGTATATATATATGGGGTGAAGGAGTGATGCATGGAAATATAGCGTATATATATATGGGGTGAAGGAGTGATGCATGGAAATATAGCGTATATACAGTATATATATATATATATAGGGTGAAGCAGTGATACATGGAAATATAGTGTATATGTATATGGGGTGAAGGAGTGATACATGGAAATATAGCGTATATATATATGGGGTGAAGGAGTGATGCATGGAAATATAGCGTATATAGATATGGGGTGAAGGAGTGATGTATGGAAATATAGCGTATATATATATGGGGTGAAGGAGTGATGCATGGAAATATAGCGTATATATATATGGGGTGAAGGAGTGATGCATGGAAATATAGCGTATATACAGTATATATAGATATGGGGTGAAGCAGTGATACATGGAAATATAGCGTATATGTATATGGGGTGAAGGAGTGATACATGGAAATATAGCGTATATATATATGGGGTGAAGGAGTGATGTATGGAAATATAGCGTATATATATATGGGGTGAAGGAGTGATGCATGGAAATATAGCGTATATATATATGGGGTGAAGGAGTGATGCATGGAAATATAGCGTATATACAGTATATATATATATGGGGTGAAGCAGTGATACATGGAAATATAGCGTATATGTATATGGGGTGAAGGAGTGATACATGGAAATATAGCGTATATATATATGGGGTGAAGGAGTGATGTATGGAAATATAGCGTATATATATATGGGGTGAAGGAGTGATGCATGGAAATATAGCGTATATATATATGGGGTGAAGGAGTGATGCATGGAAATATAGTGTATATGTATATGGGGTGAAGGAGTGATACATGGCAATATAGCGTATATATATATGGGGTGAAGGAGTGATGCATGGAAATATAGCGTATATATATATGGGGTGAAGGAGTGATGTATGGAAATATAGCGTATATATATATGGGGTGAAGGAGTGATGCATGGAAATATAGCGTATATGTATATGGGGTGAAGGAGTGATACATGGAAATATAGCGTATATACAGTATATATATATATGGGGTGAAGCAGTGATACATGGAAATATAGCGTATATGTATATGGGGTGAAGGAGTGATACATGGAAATATAGCGTATATACAGTATATATATATATGGGGTGAAGGAGTGATACATGGAAATATAGCGTATATATATATGGGGTGAAGGAGTGATGCATGGAAATATAGCGTATATATATATGGGGTGAAGGAGTGATGCATGGAAATATAGCGTATATATATATGGGGTGAAGGAGTGATGTATGGAAATATAGCGTATATATATATGGGGTGAAGGAGTGATGCATGGAAATATAGTGTATATATATATGGGGTGAAGGAGTGATGCATGGAAATATAGCGTATATATATATGGGGTGAAGGAGTGATGCATGGAAATATAGCGTATATATATATATGTGGTGAAGGAGTGATGCATGGAAATATAGCGTATATATATATGGGGTGAAGGAGTGATGCATGGAAATATAGCGTATATATATATATGGGGTGAAGCAGTGATACATGGAAATATAGCGTATATGTATATGGGGTGAAGGAGTGATACATGGAAATATAGCGTATATATGTATGGGGTGAAGGAGTGATGTATGGAAATATAGCGTATATATATATGGGGTGAAGGAGTGATGCATGGAAATATAGCGTATATATATATATGGGGTGAAGGAGTGATGCATGGAAATATAGCGTATATATATATGGGGTGAAGGAGTGATGCATGGAAATATAGCGTATATATATATGGGGTGAAGCAGTGATACATGGAAATATAGCGTATATATATATGGGGTGAAGCAGTGATACATGGAAATATAGCGTATATGTATATGGGGTGAAGGAGTGATACATGGAAATATAGCGTATATATATATGGGGTGAAGGAGTGATGTATGGAAATATAGCGTATATATATATGGGGTGAAGGAGTGATGCATGGAAATATAGCGTATATGTATATGGGGTGAAGCAGTGATACATGGAAATATAGCGTATATGTATATGGGGTGAAGGAGTGATGCATGGAAATATAGCGTCTATACAGTATATATATATATGGGGTGAAGCAGTGATACATGGAAATATAGCGTATATATATATGGGGTGAAGGAGTGATGCATGGAAATATAGCGTATATATATATGGGGTGAAGGAGTGATGCATGGAAATATAGCGTCTATACAGTATATATATATATGGGGTGAAGCAGTGATACATGGAAATATAGCGTATATGTATATGGGGTGAAGGAGTGATACATGGAAATATAGCGTATATATGTATGGGGTGAAGGAGTGATGTATGGAAATATAGCGTATATATATATGGGGTGAAGGAGTGATGCATGGAAATATAGCGTATATATATATGGGGTGAAGCAGTGATACATGGAAATATAGCGTATATGTATATGGGGTGAAGGAGTGATACATGGAAATATAGCGTATATATATATGGGGTGAAGGAGTGATGTATGGAAATATAGCGTATATATATATGGGGTGAAGGAGTGATGCATGGAAATATAGCGTATATATATATGGGGTGAAGGAGTGATGCATGGAAATATAGCGTATATACAGTATATATATATATGGGGTGAAGCAGTGATACATGGAAATATAGTGTATATGTATATGGGGTGAAGGAGTGATACATGGAAATATAGCGTATATATATATGGGGTGAAGGAGTGATGCATGGAAATATAGCGTATATACAGTATATATAGATATGGGGTGAAGCAGTGATACATGGAAATATAGTGTATATGTATATGGGGTGAAGGAGTGATACATGGCAATATAGCGTATATATATATGGGGTGAAGGAGTGATGCATGGAAATATAGCGTATATATATATGGGGTGAAGGAGTGATGTATGGAAATATAGCGTATATATATATGGGGTGAAGGAGTGATGCATGGAAATATAGCGTATATGTATATGGGGTGAAGGAGTGATACATGGAAATATAGCGTATATACAGTATATATATATATGGGGTGAAGCAGTGATACATGGAAATATAGCGTATATGTATATGGGGTGAAGGAGTGATACATGGAAATATAGCGTATATATATATGGGGTGAAGGAGTGATGCATGGAAATATAGCGTATATACAGTATATATATATATGGGGTGAAGCAGTGATACATGGAAATATAGCGTATATGTATATGGGGTGAAGGAGTGATGCATGGAAATATAGCGTATATGTATATGGGGTGAAGGAGTGATACATGGAAATATAGCGTATATATATATGGGGTGAAGGAGTGATGCATGGAAATATAGCGTCTATACAGTATATATATATATGGGGTGAAGCAGTGATACATGGAAATATAGCGTATATGTATATGGGGTGAAGGAGTGATACATGGAAATATAGCGTATATATGTATGGGGTGAAGGAGTGATGTATGGAAATATAGCGTATATATATATGGGGTGAAGGAGTGATGCATGGAAATATAGTGTATATATATATGGGGTGAAGGAGTGATGCATGGAAATATAGCGTATATATATATGGGGTGAAGGAGTGATGCATGGAAATATAGCGTATATATATATATGGGGTGAAGGAGTGATGCATGGAAATATAGCGTATATATATATGGGGTGAAGGAGTGATGCATGGAAATATAGCGTATATATATATATGGGGTGAAGGAGTGATGCATGGAAATATAGCGTATATATATATGGGGTGAAGGAGTGATGCATGGAAATATAGCGTATATATATATGGGGTGAAGCAGTGATACATGGAAATATAGCGTATATGTATATGGGGTGAAGGAGTGATGCATGGAAATATAGCGTATATATATATGGGGTGAAGGAGTGATGCATGGAAATATAGCGTATATATATATGGGGTGAAGGAGTGATGCATGGAAATATAGCGTATATACAGTATATATATATATAGGGTGAAGCAGTGATACATGGAAATATAGTGTATATGTATATGGGGTGAAGGAGTGATACATGGAAATATAGCGTATATATATATGGGGTGAAGGAGTGATGCATGGAAATATAGCGTATATAGATATGGGGTGAAGGAGTGATGTATGGAAATATAGCGTATATATATATGGGGTGAAGGAGTGATGCATGGAAATATAGCGTATATACAGTATATATAGATATGGGGTGAAGCAGTGATACATGGAAATATAGCGTATATATATATGGGGTGAAGGAGTGATGTATGGAAATATAGCGTATATATATATGGGGTGAAGGAGTGATGCATGGAAATATAGCGTATATATATATGGGGTGAAGGAGTGATGCATGGAAATATAGCGTATATACAGTATATATATATATGGGGTGAAGCAGTGATACATGGAAATATAGTGTATATGTATATGGGGTGAAGGAGTGATACATGGAAATATAGCGTATATATATATGGGGTGAAGGAGTGATGCATGGAAATATAGCGTATATACAGTATATATAGATATGGGGTGAAGCAGTGATACATGGAAATATAGTGTATATGTATATGGGGTGAAGGAGTGATACATGGCAATATAGCGTATATATATATGGGGTGAAGGGGTGATGCATGGAAATATAGCGTATATATATATGGGGTGAAGGAGTGATGCATGGAAATATAGCGTATATACAGTATATATATATATGGGGTGAAGCAGTGATACATGGAAATATAGCGTATATGTATATGGGGTGAAGGAGTGATACATGGAAATATAGCGTATATACAGTATATATATATATGGGGTGAAGGAGTGATACATGGAAATATAGCGTATATATATATGGGGTGAAGGAGTGATGCATGGAAATATAGCGTATATATATATGGGGTGAAGGAGTGATGCATGGAAATATAGCGTATATACAGTATATATATATATGGGGTGAAGCAGTGATACATGGAAATATAGCGTATATGTATATGGGGTGAAGGAGTGATACATGGAAATATAGCGTATATATATATGGGGTGAAGGAGTGATGCATGGAAATATAGCGTATATGTATATGGGGTGAAGGAGTGATACATGGAAATATAGCGTATATATATATGGGGTGAAGCAGTGATACATGGAAATATAGCGTATATATATATGGGGTGAAGGAGTGATGCATGGAAATATAGCGTCTATACAGTATATATATATATGGGGTGAAGCAGTGATACATGGAAATATAGCGTATATATATATGGGGTGAAGGAGTGATGCATGGAAATATAGCGTATATATATATGGGGTGAAGGAGTGATGCATGGAAATATAGCGTCTATACAGTATATATATATATGGGGTGAAGCAGTGATACATGGAAATATAGCGTATATGTATATGGGGTGAAGGAGTGATACATGGAAATATAGCGTATATATGTATGGGGTGAAGGAGTGATGTATGGAAATATAGCGTATATATATATGGGGTGAAGGAGTGATGCATGGAAATATAGTGTATATATATATGGGGTGAAGGAGTGATGCATGGAAATATAGCGTATATATATATGGGGTGAAGGAGTGATGCATGGAAATATAGCGTATATATATATATGGGGTGAAGGAGTGATGCATGGAAATATAGCGTATATATATATGGGGTGAAGGAGTGATGCATGGAAATATAGCGTATATATATATATGGGGTGAAGGAGTGATGCATGGAAATATAGCGTATATATATATGGGGTGAAGGAGTGATGCATGGAAATATAGCGTATATATATATGGGGTGAAGCAGTGATACATGGATATATAGCGTATATACAGTATATATATATATGGGGTGAAGGAGTGATACATGGAAATATAGCGTATATATATATGGGGTGAAGGAGTGATGCATGGAAATATAGCGTATATACAGTATATATATATATGGGGTGAAGGAGTGATACATGGAAATATAGCGTATATATATATGGGGTGAAGGAGTGATGCATGGAAATATAGCGTATATATATATGGGGTGAAGGAGTGATGCATGGAAATATAGCGTATATACAGTATATATATATATGGGGTGAAGCAGTGATACATGGAAATATAGCGTATATGTATATGGGGTGAAGGAGTGATACATGGAAATATAGCGTATATATATATGGGGTGAAGGAGTGATGTATGGAAATATAGCGTATATATATATGGGGTGAAGGAGTGATGCATGGAAATATAGCGTATATATATATGGGGTGAAGGAGTGATGCATGGAAATATAGCGTATATACAGTATATATATATATATATAGGGTGAAGCAGTGATACATGGAAATATAGTGTATATGTATATGGGGTGAAGGAGTGATACATGGAAATATAGCGTATATATATATGGGGTGAAGGAGTGATGCATGGAAATATAGCGTATATAGATATGGGGTGAAGGAATGATGTATGGAAATATAGCGTATATATATATGGGGTGAAGGAGTGATGCATGGAAATATAGCGTATATATATATGGGGTGAAGGAGTGATGCATGGAAATATAGCGTATATAGATATGGGGTGAAGGAGTGATGTATGGAAATATAGCGTATATATATATGGGGTGAAGGAGTGATGCATGGAAATATAGCGTATATATATATGGGGTGAAGCAGTGATACATGGAAATATAGCGTATATGTATATGGGGTGAAGGAGTGATACATGGAAATATAGCGTATATATATATGGGGTGAAGGAGTGATGTATGGAAATATAGCGTATATATATATGGGGTGAAGGAGTGATGCATGGAAATATAGCGTATATATATATGGGGTGAAGGAGTGATGCATGGAAATATAGCGTATATACAGTATATATATATATGGGGTGAAGCAGTGATACATGGAAATATAGTGTATATGTATATGGGGTGAAGGAGTGATACATGGCAATATAGCGTATATATATATGGGGTGAAGGAGTGATGCATGGAAATATAGCGTATATATATATGGGGTGAAGGAGTGATGCATGGAAATATAGCGTATATACAGTATATATATATATAGGGTGAAGCAGTGATACATGGAAATATAGTGTATATGTATATGGGGTGAAGGAGTGATACATGGAAATATAGCGTATATATATATGGGGTGAAGGAGTGATGCATGGAAATATAGCGTATATAGATATGGGGTGAAGGAGTGATGTATGGAAATATAGCGTATATATATATGGGGTGAAGGAGTGATGCATGGAAATATAGCGTATATACAGTATATATAGATATGGGGTGAAGCAGTGATACATGGAAATATAGCGTATATGTATATGGGGTGAAGGAGTGATACATGGAAATATAGCGTATATATATATGGGGTGAAGGAGTGATGCATGGAAATATAGCGTATATATATATGGGGTGAAGGAGTGATGCATGGAAATATAGCGTATATACAGTATATATATATATGGGGTGAAGCAGTGATACATGGAAATATAGTGTATATGTATATGGGGTGAAGGAGTGATACATGGAAATATAGCGTATATATATATGGGGTGAAGGAGTGATGCATGGAAATATAGCGTATATACAGTATATATAGATATGGGGTGAAGCAGTGATACATGGAAATATAGTGTATATGTATATGGGGTGAAGGAGTGATACATGGCAATATAGCGTATATATATATGGGGTGAAGGAGTGATGCATGGAAATATAGCGTATATATATATGGGGTGAAGGAGTGATGTATGGAAATATAGCGTATATATATATGGGGTGAAGGAGTGATGCATGGAAATATAGCGTATATACAGTATATATATATATGGGGTGAAGCAGTGATACATGGAAATATAGTGTATATGTATATGGGGTGAAGGAGTGATACATGGAAATATAGCGTATATATATATGGGGTGAAGGAGTGATGCATGGAAATATAGCGTATATACAGTATATATAGATATGGGGTGAAGCAGTGATACATGGAAATATAGCGTATATGTATATGGGGTGAAGGAGTGATACATGGAAATATAGCGTATATACAGTATATATATATATGGGGTGAAGGAGTGATACATGGAAATATAGCGTATATATATATGGGGTGAAGGAGTGATGCATGGAAATATAGCGTATATATATATGGGGTGAAGGAGTGATGTATGGAAATATAGCGTATATATATATGGGGTGAAGGAGTGATGCATGGAAATATAGCGTATATACAGTATATATATATATGGGGTGAAGCAGTGATACATGGAAATATAGCGTATATGTATATGGGGTGAAGGAGTGATACATGGAAATATAGCGTATATACAGTATATATATATATGGGGTGAAGGAGTGATACATGGAAATATAGCGTATATATATATGGGGTGAAGGAGTGATGCATGGAAATATAGCGTATATATATATGGGGTGAAGGAGTGATGCATGGAAATATAGCGTATATACAGTATATATATATATGGGGTGAAGCAGTGATACATGGAAATATAGCGTATATGTATATGGGGTGAAGGAGTGATACATGGAAATATAGCGTATATATATATGGGGTGAAGGAGTGATGCATGGAAATATAGCGTATATGTATATGGGGTGAAGGAGTGATACATGGAAATATAGCGTATATATATATGGGGTGAAGCAGTGATACATGGAAATATAGCGTATATGTATATGGGGTGAAGGAGTGATGCATGGAAATATAGCGTCTATACAGTATATATATATATGGGGTGAAGCAGTGATACATGGAAATATAGCGTATATATATATGGGGTGAAGGAGTGATGCATGGAAATATAGCGTCTATACAGTATATATATATATGGGGTGAAGGAGTGATGCATGGAAATATAGCGTATATATATATGGGGTGAAGGAGTGATGCATGGAAATATAGCGTCTATACAGTATATATATATATGGGGTGAAGCAGTGATACATGGAAATATAGCGTATATGTATATGGGGTGAAGGAGTGATACATGGAAATATAGCGTATATATGTATGGGGTGAAGGAGTGATGTATGGAAATATAGCGTATATATATATGGGGTGAAGGAGTGATACATGGAAATATAGCGTATATATATATGGGGTGAAGGAGTGATGCATGGAAATATAGCGTATATACAGTATATATATATATGGGGTGAAGCAGTGATACATGGAAATATAGCGTATATGTATATGGGGTGAAGGAGTGATGCATGGAAATATAGCGTCTATACAGTATATATATATATGGGGTGAAGCAGTGATACATGGAAATATAGCGTATATATATATGGGGTGAAGGAGTGATGCATGGAAATATAGCGTATATATATATGGGGTGAAGGAGTGATGCATGGAAATATAGCGTCTATACAGTATATATATATATGGGGTGAAGCAGTGATACATGGAAATATAGCGTATATGTATATGGGGTGAAGGAGTGATACATGGAAATATAGCGTATATATGTATGGGGTGAAGGAGTGATGTATGGAAATATAGCGTATATATATATGGGGTGAAGGAGTGATGCATGGAAATATAGTGTATATATATATATGGGGTGAAGGAGTGATGCATGGAAATATAGCGTATATATATATGGGGTGAAGGAGTGATGCATGGAAATATAGCGTATATATATATGGGGTGAAGGAGTGATGAATGGAAATATAGCGTATATATATATATGGGGTGAAGGAGTGATGCATGGAAATATAGCGTATATATATATGGGGTGAAGGAGTGATGCATGGAAATATAGCGTATATATATATGGGGTGAAGCAGTGATACATGGAAATATAGCGTATATGTATATGGGGTGAAGGAGTGATACATGGAAATATAGCGTATATATGTATGGGGTGAAGGAGTGATGCATGGAAATATAGTGTATATATATATGGGGTGAAGGAGTGATGCATGGAAATATAGTGTATATATATATGGGGTGAAGGAGTGATGCATGGAAATATAGCGTATATATATATGGGGTGAAGGAGTGATGCATGGAAATATAGCGTATATATATATGGGGTGAAGCAGTGATACATGGAAATATAGCGTATATGTATATGGGGTGAAGGAGTGATGCATGGAAATATAGCGTCTATACAGTATATATATATATGGGGTGAAGCAGTGATACATGGAAATATAGCGTATATATATATGGGGTGAAGGAGTGATGCATGGAAATATAGCGTATATACAGTATATATATATATGGGGTGAAGGAGTGATGCATGGAAATATAGCGTATATACAGTATATATATATATGGGGTGAAGCAGTGATACATGGAAATATAGCGTATATGTATATGGGGTGAAGGAGTGATACATGGAAATATAGCGTATATATATATGGGGTGAAGGAGTGATCTATGGAAATATAGCGTATATATATATGGGGTGAAGGAGTGATGCATGGAAATATAGCGTATATACAGTATATATATATATGGGGTGAAGGAGTGATGCATGGAAATATAGCGTATATACAGTATATATATATATGGGGTGAAGCAGTGATACATGGAAATATAGCGTATATGTATATGGGGTGAAGGAGTGATACATGGAAATATAGCGTATATATATATGGGGTGAAGGAGTGATCTATGGAAATATAGCGTATATATATATGGGGTGAAGGAGTGATGCATGGAAATATAGCGTATATATATATGGGGTGAAGGAGTGATGCATGGAAATATAGCGTCTATACAGTATATATATATATGGGGTGAAGCAGTGATACATGGAAATATAGCGTATATGTATATGGGGTGAAGGAGTGATACATGGAAATATAGCGTATATATGTATGGGGTGAAGGAGTGATGTATGGAAATATAGCGTATATATATATGGGGTGAAGGAGTGATGCATGGAAATATAGTGTATATATATATGGGGTGAAGGAGTGATGCATGGAAATATAGCGTATATATATATGGGGTGAAGGAGTGATGCATGGAAATATAGCGTATATATATATATGGGGTGAAGGAGTGATGCATGGAAATATAGCGTATATATATATGGGGTGAAGGAGTGATGCATGGAAATATAGCGTATATATATATATGGGGTGAAGGAGTGATGCATGGAAATATAGCGTATATATATATGGGGTGAAGGAGTGATGCATGGAAATATAGCGTATATATATATGGGGTGAAGCAGTGATACATGGATATATAGCGTATATACAGTATATATATATATGGGGTGAAGGAGTGATACATGGAAATATAGCGTATATATATATGGGGTGAAGGAGTGATGCATGGAAATATAGCGTATATACAGTATATATATATATGGGGTGAAGGAGTGATACATGGAAATATAGCGTATATATATATGGGGTGAAGGAGTGATGCATGGAAATATAGCGTATATATATATGGGGTGAAGGAGTGATGCATGGAAATATAGCGTATATACAGTATATATATATATATATAGGGTGAAGCAGTGATACATGGAAATATAGTGTATATGTATATGGGGTGAAGGAGTGATACATGGAAATATAGTGTATATATATATGGGGTGAAGGAGTGATGCATGGAAATATAGCGTATATATATATGGGGTGAAGGAGTGATACATGGAAATATAGCGTATATATATATGGGGTGAAGGAGTGATGTATGGAAATATAGCGTATATATATATGGGGTGAAGGAGTGATGCATGGAAATATAGCGTATATATATATGGGGTGAAGGAGTGATGCATGGAAATATAGCGTATATACAGTATATATATATATATATAGGGTGAAGCAGTGATACATGGAAATATAGTGTATATGTATATGGGGTGAAGGAGTGATACATGGAAATATAGTGTATATATATATGGGGTGAAGGAGTGATGCATGGAAATATAGCGTATATAGATATGGGGTGAAGGAGTGATGTATGGAAATATAGCGTATATATATATGGGGTGAAGGAGTGATGCATGGAAATATAGCGTATATATATATGGGGTGAAGGAGTGATGCATGGAAATATAGCGTATATACAGTATATATAGATATGGGGTGAAGCAGTGATACATGGAAATATAGCGTATATGTATATGGGGTGAAGGAGTGATACATGGAAATATAGCGTATATATATATGGGGTGAAGGAGTGATGTATGGAAATATAGCGTATATATATATGGGGTGAAGGAGTGATGCATGGAAATATAGCGTATATATATATGGGGTGAAGGAGTGATGCATGGAAATATAGCGTATATACAGTATATATATATGTGGGGTGAAGCAGTGATACATGGAAATATAGTGTATATGTATATGGGGTGAAGGAGTGATACATGGAAATATAGCGTATATATATATGGGGTGAAGGAGTGATGCATGGAAATATAGCGTATATACAGTATATATAGATATGGGGTGAAGCAGTGATACATGGAAATATAGTGTATATGTATATGGGGTGAAGGAGTGATACATGGAAATATAGCGTATATATATATGGGGTGAAGGAGTGATGCATGGAAATATAGCGTATATATATATGGGGTGAAGGAGTGATGCATGGAAATATAGCGTATATACAGTATATATATATATATATAGGGTGAAGCAGTGATACATGGAAATATAGTGTATATGTATATGGGGTGAAGGAGTGATACATGGAAATATAGCGTATATATATATGGGGTGAAGGAGTGATGCATGGAAATATAGCGTATATAGATATGGGGTGAAGGAGTGATGTATGGAAATATAGCGTATATATATATGGGGTGAAGGAGTGATGCATGGAAATATAGCGTATATATATATGGGGTGAAGGAGTGATGCATGGAAATATAGCGTATATACAGTATATATAGATATGGGGTGAAGCAGTGATACATGGAAATATAGCGTATATGTATATGGGGTGAAGGAGTGATACATGGAAATATAGCGTATATATATATGGGGTGAAGGAGTGATGTATGGAAATATAGCGTATATATATATGGGGTGAAGGAGTGATGCATGGAAATATAGCGTATATATATATGGGGTGAAGGAGTGATGCATGGAAATATAGCGTATATACAGTATATATATATATGGGGTGAAGCAGTGATACATGGAAATATAGCGTATATGTATATGGGGTGAAGGAGTGATACATGGAAATATAGCGTATATATATATGGGGTGAAGGAGTGATGTATGGAAATATAGCGTATATATATATGGGGTGAAGGAGTGATGCATGGAAATATAGCGTATATATATATGGGGTGAAGGAGTGATGCATGGAAATATAGTGTATATGTATATGGGGTGAAGGAGTGATACATGGCAATATAGCGTATATATATATGGGGTGAAGGAGTGATGCATGGAAATATAGCGTATATATATATGGGGTGAAGGAGTGATGTATGGAAATATAGCGTATATATATATGGGGTGAAGGAGTGATGCATGGAAATATAGCGTATATGTATATGGGGTGAAGGAGTGATACATGGAAATATAGCGTATATACAGTATATATATATATGGGGTGAAGCAGTGATACATGGAAATATAGCGTATATGTATATGGGGTGAAGGAGTGATACATGGAAATATAGCGTATATACAGTATATATATATATGGGGTGAAGGAGTGATACATGGAAATATAGCGTATATATATATGGGGTGAAGGAGTGATGCATGGAAATATAGCGTATATATATATGGGGTGAAGGAGTGATGCATGGAAATATAGCGTATATATATATGGGGTGAAGGAGTGATGTATGGAAATATAGCGTATATATATATGGGGTGAAGGAGTGATGCATGGAAATATAGTGTATATATATATGGGGTGAAGGAGTGATGCATGGAAATATAGCGTATATATATATGGGGTGAAGGAGTGATGCATGGAAATATAGCGTATATATATATATGTGGTGAAGGAGTGATGCATGGAAATATAGCGTATATATATATGGGGTGAAGGAGTGATGCATGGAAATATAGCGTATATATATATATGGGGTGAAGCAGTGATACATGGAAATATAGCGTATATGTATATGGGGTGAAGGAGTGATACATGGAAATATAGCGTATATATGTATGGGGTGAAGGAGTGATGTATGGAAATATAGCGTATATATATATGGGGTGAAGGAGTGATGCATGGAAATATAGCGTATATATATATATGGGGTGAAGGAGTGATGCATGGAAATATAGCGTATATATATATGGGGTGAAGGAGTGATGCATGGAAATATAGCGTATATATATATGGGGTGAAGCAGTGATACATGGAAATATAGCGTATATATATATGGGGTGAAGCAGTGATACATGGAAATATAGCGTATATGTATATGGGGTGAAGGAGTGATACATGGAAATATAGCGTATATATATATGGGGTGAAGGAGTGATGTATGGAAATATAGCGTATATATATATGGGGTGAAGGAGTGATGCATGGAAATATAGCGTATATGTATATGGGGTGAAGCAGTGATACATGGAAATATAGCGTATATGTATATGGGGTGAAGGAGTGATGCATGGAAATATAGCGTCTATACAGTATATATATATATGGGGTGAAGCAGTGATACATGGAAATATAGCGTATATATATATGGGGTGAAGGAGTGATGCATGGAAATATAGCGTATATATATATGGGGTGAAGGAGTGATGCATGGAAATATAGCGTCTATACAGTATATATATATATGGGGTGAAGCAGTGATACATGGAAATATAGCGTATATGTATATGGGGTGAAGGAGTGATACATGGAAATATAGCGTATATATGTATGGGGTGAAGGAGTGATGTATGGAAATATAGCGTATATATATATGGGGTGAAGGAGTGATGCATGGAAATATAGCGTATATATATATGGGGTGAAGCAGTGATACATGGAAATATAGCGTATATGTATATGGGGTGAAGGAGTGATACATGGAAATATAGCGTATATATATATGGGGTGAAGGAGTGATGTATGGAAATATAGCGTATATATATATGGGGTGAAGGAGTGATGCATGGAAATATAGCGTATATATATATGGGGTGAAGGAGTGATGCATGGAAATATAGCGTATATACAGTATATATATATATGGGGTGAAGCAGTGATACATGGAAATATAGTGTATATGTATATGGGGTGAAGGAGTGATACATGGAAATATAGCGTATATATATATGGGGTGAAGGAGTGATGCATGGAAATATAGCGTATATACAGTATATATAGATATGGGGTGAAGCAGTGATACATGGAAATATAGTGTATATGTATATGGGGTGAAGGAGTGATACATGGCAATATAGCGTATATATATATGGGGTGAAGGAGTGATGCATGGAAATATAGCGTATATATATATGGGGTGAAGGAGTGATGTATGGAAATATAGCGTATATATATATGGGGTGAAGGAGTGATGCATGGAAATATAGCGTATATGTATATGGGGTGAAGGAGTGATACATGGAAATATAGCGTATATACAGTATATATATATATGGGGTGAAGCAGTGATACATGGAAATATAGCGTATATGTATATGGGGTGAAGGAGTGATACATGGAAATATAGCGTATATATATATGGGGTGAAGGAGTGATGCATGGAAATATAGCGTATATACAGTATATATATATATGGGGTGAAGCAGTGATACATGGAAATATAGCGTATATGTATATGGGGTGAAGGAGTGATGCATGGAAATATAGCGTATATGTATATGGGGTGAAGGAGTGATACATGGAAATATAGCGTATATATATATGGGGTGAAGGAGTGATGCATGGAAATATAGCGTCTATACAGTATATATATATATGGGGTGAAGCAGTGATACATGGAAATATAGCGTATATGTATATGGGGTGAAGGAGTGATACATGGAAATATAGCGTATATATGTATGGGGTGAAGGAGTGATGTATGGAAATATAGCGTATATATATATGGGGTGAAGGAGTGATGCATGGAAATATAGTGTATATATATATGGGGTGAAGGAGTGATGCATGGAAATATAGCGTATATATATATGGGGTGAAGGAGTGATGCATGGAAATATAGCGTATATATATATATGGGGTGAAGGAGTGATGCATGGAAATATAGCGTATATATATATGGGGTGAAGGAGTGATGCATGGAAATATAGCGTATATATATATATGGGGTGAAGGAGTGATGCATGGAAATATAGCGTATATATATATGGGGTGAAGGAGTGATGCATGGAAATATAGCGTATATATATATGGGGTGAAGCAGTGATACATGGAAATATAGCGTATATGTATATGGGGTGAAGGAGTGATGCATGGAAATATAGCGTATATATATATGGGGTGAAGGAGTGATGCATGGAAATATAGCGTATATATATATGGGGTGAAGGAGTGATGCATGGAAATATAGCGTATATACAGTATATATATATATAGGGTGAAGCAGTGATACATGGAAATATAGTGTATATGTATATGGGGTGAAGGAGTGATACATGGAAATATAGCGTATATATATATGGGGTGAAGGAGTGATGCATGGAAATATAGCGTATATAGATATGGGGTGAAGGAGTGATGTATGGAAATATAGCGTATATATATATGGGGTGAAGGAGTGATGCATGGAAATATAGCGTATATACAGTATATATAGATATGGGGTGAAGCAGTGATACATGGAAATATAGCGTATATATATATGGGGTGAAGGAGTGATGTATGGAAATATAGCGTATATATATATGGGGTGAAGGAGTGATGCATGGAAATATAGCGTATATATATATGGGGTGAAGGAGTGATGCATGGAAATATAGCGTATATACAGTATATATATATATGGGGTGAAGCAGTGATACATGGAAATATAGTGTATATGTATATGGGGTGAAGGAGTGATACATGGAAATATAGCGTATATATATATGGGGTGAAGGAGTGATGCATGGAAATATAGCGTATATACAGTATATATAGATATGGGGTGAAGCAGTGATACATGGAAATATAGTGTATATGTATATGGGGTGAAGGAGTGATACATGGCAATATAGCGTATATATATATGGGGTGAAGGGGTGATGCATGGAAATATAGCGTATATATATATGGGGTGAAGGAGTGATGCATGGAAATATAGCGTATATACAGTATATATATATATGGGGTGAAGCAGTGATACATGGAAATATAGCGTATATGTATATGGGGTGAAGGAGTGATACATGGAAATATAGCGTATATACAGTATATATATATATGGGGTGAAGGAGTGATACATGGAAATATAGCGTATATATATATGGGGTGAAGGAGTGATGCATGGAAATATAGCGTATATATATATGGGGTGAAGGAGTGATGCATGGAAATATAGCGTATATACAGTATATATATATATGGGGTGAAGCAGTGATACATGGAAATATAGCGTATATGTATATGGGGTGAAGGAGTGATACATGGAAATATAGCGTATATATATATGGGGTGAAGGAGTGATGCATGGAAATATAGCGTATATGTATATGGGGTGAAGGAGTGATACATGGAAATATAGCGTATATATATATGGGGTGAAGCAGTGATACATGGAAATATAGCGTATATATATATGGGGTGAAGGAGTGATGCATGGAAATATAGCGTCTATACAGTATATATATATATGGGGTGAAGCAGTGATACATGGAAATATAGCGTATATATATATGGGGTGAAGGAGTGATGCATGGAAATATAGCGTATATATATATGGGGTGAAGGAGTGATGCATGGAAATATAGCGTCTATACAGTATATATATATATGGGGTGAAGCAGTGATACATGGAAATATAGCGTATATGTATATGGGGTGAAGGAGTGATACATGGAAATATAGCGTATATATGTATGGGGTGAAGGAGTGATGTATGGAAATATAGCGTATATATATATGGGGTGAAGGAGTGATGCATGGAAATATAGTGTATATATATATGGGGTGAAGGAGTGATGCATGGAAATATAGCGTATATATATATGGGGTGAAGGAGTGATGCATGGAAATATAGCGTATATATATATATGGGGTGAAGGAGTGATGCATGGAAATATAGCGTATATATATATGGGGTGAAGGAGTGATGCATGGAAATATAGCGTATATATATATATGGGGTGAAGGAGTGATGCATGGAAATATAGCGTATATATATATGGGGTGAAGGAGTGATGCATGGAAATATAGCGTATATATATATGGGGTGAAGCAGTGATACATGGATATATAGCGTATATACAGTATATATATATATGGGGTGAAGGAGTGATACATGGAAATATAGCGTATATATATATGGGGTGAAGGAGTGATGCATGGAAATATAGCGTATATACAGTATATATATATATGGGGTGAAGGAGTGATACATGGAAATATAGCGTATATATATATGGGGTGAAGGAGTGATGCATGGAAATATAGCGTATATATATATGGGGTGAAGGAGTGATGCATGGAAATATAGCGTATATACAGTATATATATATATGGGGTGAAGCAGTGATACATGGAAATATAGCGTATATGTATATGGGGTGAAGGAGTGATACATGGAAATATAGCGTATATATATATGGGGTGAAGGAGTGATGTATGGAAATATAGCGTATATATATATGGGGTGAAGGAGTGATGCATGGAAATATAGCGTATATATATATGGGGTGAAGGAGTGATGCATGGAAATATAGCGTATATACAGTATATATATATATATATAGGGTGAAGCAGTGATACATGGAAATATAGTGTATATGTATATGGGGTGAAGGAGTGATACATGGAAATATAGCGTATATATATATGGGGTGAAGGAGTGATGCATGGAAATATAGCGTATATAGATATGGGGTGAAGGAATGATGTATGGAAATATAGCGTATATATATATGGGGTGAAGGAGTGATGCATGGAAATATAGCGTATATATATATGGGGTGAAGGAGTGATGCATGGAAATATAGCGTATATAGATATGGGGTGAAGGAGTGATGTATGGAAATATAGCGTATATATATATGGGGTGAAGGAGTGATGCATGGAAATATAGCGTATATATATATGGGGTGAAGCAGTGATACATGGAAATATAGCGTATATGTATATGGGGTGAAGGAGTGATACATGGAAATATAGCGTATATATATATGGGGTGAAGGAGTGATGTATGGAAATATAGCGTATATATATATGGGGTGAAGGAGTGATGCATGGAAATATAGCGTATATATATATGGGGTGAAGGAGTGATGCATGGAAATATAGCGTATATACAGTATATATATATATGGGGTGAAGCAGTGATACATGGAAATATAGTGTATATGTATATGGGGTGAAGGAGTGATACATGGCAATATAGCGTATATATATATGGGGTGAAGGAGTGATGCATGGAAATATAGCGTATATATATATGGGGTGAAGGAGTGATGCATGGAAATATAGCGTATATACAGTATATATATATATAGGGTGAAGCAGTGATACATGGAAATATAGTGTATATGTATATGGGGTGAAGGAGTGATACATGGAAATATAGCGTATATATATATGGGGTGAAGGAGTGATGCATGGAAATATAGCGTATATAGATATGGGGTGAAGGAGTGATGTATGGAAATATAGCGTATATATATATGGGGTGAAGGAGTGATGCATGGAAATATAGCGTATATACAGTATATATAGATATGGGGTGAAGCAGTGATACATGGAAATATAGCGTATATGTATATGGGGTGAAGGAGTGATACATGGAAATATAGCGTATATATATATGGGGTGAAGGAGTGATGCATGGAAATATAGCGTATATATATATGGGGTGAAGGAGTGATGCATGGAAATATAGCGTATATACAGTATATATATATATGGGGTGAAGCAGTGATACATGGAAATATAGTGTATATGTATATGGGGTGAAGGAGTGATACATGGAAATATAGCGTATATATATATGGGGTGAAGGAGTGATGCATGGAAATATAGCGTATATACAGTATATATAGATATGGGGTGAAGCAGTGATACATGGAAATATAGTGTATATGTATATGGGGTGAAGGAGTGATACATGGCAATATAGCGTATATATATATGGGGTGAAGGAGTGATGCATGGAAATATAGCGTATATATATATGGGGTGAAGGAGTGATGTATGGAAATATAGCGTATATATATATGGGGTGAAGGAGTGATGCATGGAAATATAGCGTATATACAGTATATATATATATGGGGTGAAGCAGTGATACATGGAAATATAGTGTATATGTATATGGGGTGAAGGAGTGATACATGGAAATATAGCGTATATATATATGGGGTGAAGGAGTGATGCATGGAAATATAGCGTATATACAGTATATATAGATATGGGGTGAAGCAGTGATACATGGAAATATAGCGTATATGTATATGGGGTGAAGGAGTGATACATGGAAATATAGCGTATATACAGTATATATATATATGGGGTGAAGGAGTGATACATGGAAATATAGCGTATATATATATGGGGTGAAGGAGTGATGCATGGAAATATAGCGTATATATATATGGGGTGAAGGAGTGATGTATGGAAATATAGCGTATATATATATGGGGTGAAGGAGTGATGCATGGAAATATAGCGTATATACAGTATATATATATATGGGGTGAAGCAGTGATACATGGAAATATAGCGTATATGTATATGGGGTGAAGGAGTGATACATGGAAATATAGCGTATATACAGTATATATATATATGGGGTGAAGGAGTGATACATGGAAATATAGCGTATATATATATGGGGTGAAGGAGTGATGCATGGAAATATAGCGTATATATATATGGGGTGAAGGAGTGATGCATGGAAATATAGCGTATATACAGTATATATATATATGGGGTGAAGCAGTGATACATGGAAATATAGCGTATATGTATATGGGGTGAAGGAGTGATACATGGAAATATAGCGTATATATATATGGGGTGAAGGAGTGATGCATGGAAATATAGCGTATATGTATATGGGGTGAAGGAGTGATACATGGAAATATAGCGTATATATATATGGGGTGAAGCAGTGATACATGGAAATATAGCGTATATGTATATGGGGTGAAGGAGTGATGCATGGAAATATAGCGTCTATACAGTATATATATATATGGGGTGAAGCAGTGATACATGGAAATATAGCGTATATATATATGGGGTGAAGGAGTGATGCATGGAAATATAGCGTCTATACAGTATATATATATATGGGGTGAAGGAGTGATGCATGGAAATATAGCGTATATATATATGGGGTGAAGGAGTGATGCATGGAAATATAGCGTCTATACAGTATATATATATATGGGGTGAAGCAGTGATACATGGAAATATAGCGTATATGTATATGGGGTGAAGGAGTGATACATGGAAATATAGCGTATATATGTATGGGGTGAAGGAGTGATGTATGGAAATATAGCGTATATATATATGGGGTGAAGGAGTGATACATGGAAATATAGCGTATATATATATGGGGTGAAGGAGTGATGCATGGAAATATAGCGTATATACAGTATATATATATATGGGGTGAAGCAGTGATACATGGAAATATAGCGTATATGTATATGGGGTGAAGGAGTGATGCATGGAAATATAGCGTCTATACAGTATATATATATATGGGGTGAAGCAGTGATACATGGAAATATAGCGTATATATATATGGGGTGAAGGAGTGATGCATGGAAATATAGCGTATATATATATGGGGTGAAGGAGTGATGCATGGAAATATAGCGTCTATACAGTATATATATATATGGGGTGAAGCAGTGATACATGGAAATATAGCGTATATGTATATGGGGTGAAGGAGTGATACATGGAAATATAGCGTATATATGTATGGGGTGAAGGAGTGATGTATGGAAATATAGCGTATATATATATGGGGTGAAGGAGTGATGCATGGAAATATAGTGTATATATATATATGGGGTGAAGGAGTGATGCATGGAAATATAGCGTATATATATATGGGGTGAAGGAGTGATGCATGGAAATATAGCGTATATATATATGGGGTGAAGGAGTGATGAATGGAAATATAGCGTATATATATATATGGGGTGAAGGAGTGATGCATGGAAATATAGCGTATATATATATGGGGTGAAGGAGTGATGCATGGAAATATAGCGTATATATATATGGGGTGAAGCAGTGATACATGGAAATATAGCGTATATGTATATGGGGTGAAGGAGTGATACATGGAAATATAGCGTATATATGTATGGGGTGAAGGAGTGATGCATGGAAATATAGTGTATATATATATGGGGTGAAGGAGTGATGCATGGAAATATAGTGTATATATATATGGGGTGAAGGAGTGATGCATGGAAATATAGCGTATATATATATGGGGTGAAGGAGTGATGCATGGAAATATAGCGTATATATATATGGGGTGAAGCAGTGATACATGGAAATATAGCGTATATGTATATGGGGTGAAGGAGTGATGCATGGAAATATAGCGTCTATACAGTATATATATATATGGGGTGAAGCAGTGATACATGGAAATATAGCGTATATATATATGGGGTGAAGGAGTGATGCATGGAAATATAGCGTATATACAGTATATATATATATGGGGTGAAGGAGTGATGCATGGAAATATAGCGTATATACAGTATATATATATATGGGGTGAAGCAGTGATACATGGAAATATAGCGTATATGTATATGGGGTGAAGGAGTGATACATGGAAATATAGCGTATATATATATGGGGTGAAGGAGTGATCTATGGAAATATAGCGTATATATATATGGGGTGAAGGAGTGATGCATGGAAATATAGCGTATATACAGTATATATATATATGGGGTGAAGGAGTGATGCATGGAAATATAGCGTATATACAGTATATATATATATGGGGTGAAGCAGTGATACATGGAAATATAGCGTATATGTATATGGGGTGAAGGAGTGATACATGGAAATATAGCGTATATATATATGGGGTGAAGGAGTGATCTATGGAAATATAGCGTATATATATATGGGGTGAAGGAGTGATGCATGGAAATATAGCGTATATACAGTATATATATATATGGGGTGAAGCAGTGATACATGGAAATATAGCGTATATGTATATGGGGTGAAGGAGTGATACATGGAAATATAGCGTATATATATATGGGGTGAAGGAGTGATGCATGGAAATATAGCGTATATATATATATGGGGTGAAGGGGTGATACATGGGATGATGCAACACTATGCCCTGATGTGGGATCTGAGCCCAGGATGTCGTTGTGGCTTGTGCAGCCCTTTGAGACACTCGTGATTTAGGGCTATATAAATACTGCGAAGTCTGGGAAGCTAAATAAGTCACACTTGGAAAGAATGAATTTCTTTATGTGTGCAATTGCAGTTAAGTCCACAGGAGAGCGTATGTTCCCCTCCAGAGTCTATTGCTGTCATTAAAAGACACTTGGGCAATAGCCAGAGTTTTTTCTTCATAAGTTTGGTCCTCTAAATAAGGGACACTCGGAAAGAATGCCGACTTTTCCACCCCTGCGAAGTCTGGGACGCTAAATAAGGCACACTTGGAAATAATGAATTTCTTTGTGTGCAATTGCCGTTGAAGTCCACAGGAGGGCAGCAATTCCCCGCTGTCCTTTTTAGTCTTAATGTTGCTTTTTCTTTCCCAGCTCACCTGTCAGTCATCCTGAGCAGAAGTTATGTTGTTCAGTCCAAGTCGCAGACCCGCAGACGTGAGCACATCACCCCTATATTAGCGTCCCTTCACTGGCTCCCTGTGCGTTACCCAATCAATTTTAAACTCCTTCTATTTGTTTTTAAATGTCTAAACAACCTCGCTCCAACATATCTCTCCGACCTCCTTCAGCCTTACTGCCCCACCCGATCCTTAAGATCAGCCGATCAGCTGCTACTGACGGTCCTTGACACATGGCTGAAGCTTAGAGGTGACAGAGCTTTCGCCGCTGCTGCTCCCAAGCTCTGGAACGACCTACCTCTGAGTGTTAGACAAGCCTCCTCTCTTCCTGTTTTTAAATCTCTCTTAAAAACATACTTTTATTCCATGGCTTTTAACACTGAGTGATATCCATCCTGCTATGGCGCCCCATAATACACCTGCTGTGATCCTGTTTTTATGTTCTTTTTATTTTAGTTATTTATTTTTTATCCTGCTCTGTTTGTGTTGTGTTTGCTCGGTTCTCATATTATCTTTTAACCTGCCCATTGTACAGCACTTTGGCTACCCCTGTGGTAAATTGTAAATCTGATTTATAAATAAAGTTGATTTGATTTGATTTGAATGTCACAGTGGTATGACGACGGATGGGTCCTGGTCAGGTCCAGGTGGAAACGAAGACCGCAGTGCCAGTTTCCGCCTCCAGATTGGTTCCCCCCGGAAGACGGCCGTTATTACGACCCAGACGGCCGTTTTTCGCAGCGTTATCAGCATGCGCCTTGCAGAACTTATGCGGAGGTGGCACGAGGACACCAAAGATCCCACTTTGGTGGCCAACCTCGCCCACGCTCGAACACACGCCGCCATTATGGAGACGAACAGCAAGAGGTGCGCCACAGCGCCTCCCAGCAGCATTTTTGGAGCAGTGCACGCCCAGCTAAACAGAGCATGGGTTTTGCGCCTCAATTGTTTCATCTTCAGGCATACTTTATGCCTGAAAACTTACCTCAAAGGCTTCCCGCAGTCCTCCTCTTTCCAGGAGGACACGCAAGAAGCGCAAGGACGCTTCTGGGGGGAATGTACCAGTGACGTGCGGTGAGGTTGATGGCTGGTGAGGCACTGACTTCATCACAGTCAGATTTACAAACATATGAACCCTAAAGAGTATCTTATTCACCATTTGATTGGCAGCAGTTAACGGGTTATGTTTAAAAGCTCATACCAGCATTCTTCCCTGCTTGGCACTCAGCATCAAGGCTTGGAATTGGGGGTTAAATCACCTACAATTATTCCCGGGCGCGGCGCCACTGCTGCCCACTGCTCCCCTCACCTCCCAGGGGGTGATCAAGGGGATGGGTCAAATGCAGACAACAAATTTCATTACACCTAGTGTGTGTGTGACAATCATTGCTACTTTAACTTAACTTTAACTTTACACATACAAACTGTAGCACACAAAAAAAGCACATTTAATAAAAACAACGTTATTATGGTCTTACCCAGAGGTGCTCACACTTTTTCTGCAGGCGAGCTACTTTTCAATTGATCAAGTCGTGGGGATCTACCTCATTCATATATATCATTTATATTTACTTATTTATGAAATATATGTTTTGTTAACAAGTTAAAGGTGTTTAATGATAATGCAAGCATGTTTAACACATATAGTCCATCCATCCATCCATCTTCTTCCGCTTATCCGAGGTCGGGTCGCGGGGGCAGCAGCCTAAGCAGGGAAGCCCAGAATTCCCTCTCCCCAGCCACTTCGTCCAGCTCCTCCCGGGGGATGCCGAGGCGTTCCCAGGCCAGCCGGGAGACATAGTCTTCCCAACGTGTCCTGGGTCTTCCCCGTGGCCTCCTACCGGTCGGACGTGCCCTAAACACCTCCAGAGGGAGGCGATCGGGTGGCATCCTGACCAGATGCCCGAACCACCTCATCTGGCTCCTCTCCATGTGGAGGAGCAGCGGCTTTACTTTGAGCTCCCCCCGGATGACAGAGCTTCTCACCCTATCTCTAAGGGAGAGCCCCGCCACCCGGCGGAAGAAACTCATTTGGGCCGCTTGTACACGTGATCTTGTCCTTTCGGTCATGACCCAAAGCTCATGACCATAGGTGAGGATGGGAACGTAGATCGACCGGTAAATTGAGAGCTTTGCCTTCCGGCTCAGCTCCTTCTTCACCACAACGGATCGATACAGCGTCCGCATTACTGAAGATGCCGCACCGATCCGCCTGTCGATCTCACGATCCACTCTTCCCTCACTCGTGAACAAGACTCCGAGGTACTTGAACTCCTCCACTTGGGGCAAGATCTCCTCCCCAACCCGAAGATGGCATTCCACCCTTTTCCGGGCGAGAACCATGGACTCGGACTTGGAGGTGCTGATTCTCATCCCAGTCGCTTCACACTCGGCTGCGAACCGATCCAGCGAGAGCTGAAGATCCTGGCCAGATGAAGCCTTCAGGACCACATCATCTGCAAAAATCAGAGACCTAATCCTGCAGCCACCAAACCAGATCCCCTCAACGCCTTGACTGCGCCTAGAAATTCTGTCCATAAAAGTTATGAACAGAATCGGTGACAAAGGGCAGCCTTGGCGGAGTCCAACCCTCACTGGAAACGTGTCCGACTTACTGCCGGCAATGCGAACCAAGCTCTGACACTGATCATACAGGGAGCGGACCGCCACAATCAGACAGTCCGATACCCCATACTCTCTGAGCACTCCCCACAGGACTTCCCGAGGGACACGGTCGAATGCCTTCTCCAAGTCCACAAAGTACATGTAGACTGGTTGGGCAAACTCCCATGCACCCTCAAGGACCCTGCCGAGAGTATAGAGCTGGTCCACAGTTCCACGACCAGGACGAAAACCACACTGTTCCTCCTGAATCCGAGGTTGGACTATCCGGCGTAGCCTCCTCTCCAGTACACCTGAATAGACCTTACCGGGAAGGCTGAGGAGTGTGATCCCACGATAGTTAGAACACACCCTCCGGTTCCCCTTCTTAAAGAGAGGAACCACCACCCCGGTCTGCCAATCCAGAGGTACCGCCCCCGATGTCCACGCGATGCTGCAGAGTCTTGTCAACCAAGACAGCCCCACAGCATCCAGAGCCTTAAGGAACTCCGGGCGGATCTCATCCACCCCCGGGGCCTTGCCACCGAGGAGCTTTTTAACTACCTCAGCAACCTCAGCCCCAGAAATAGAAGAGCCCACCACAGATTCCCCAGGCACTGCTTCCTCATAGGAAGACGTGTTGGTGGGATTGAGGAGGTCTTCGAAGTATTCCCTCCACCGATCCACAACATCCGCAGTCGAGGTCAGCAGAACACCATCCCCACCATACACGGTGTTGATAGTGCACTGCTCCCCCTTCCTGAGGCGGCGGATGGTGGTCCAGAATCGCTTCGAAGCCGTCCGGAAGTCGTTTTCCATGGCTTCCCCGAACTCCTCCCATGTCCGAGTTTTTGCCTCCGCAACGGCTGAAGCCGCACACCGCTTGGCCTGTCGGTACCTGTCCGCTGCCTCAGGAGTCCTATGAGCCAAAAGAACCCGATAGGACTCCTTCTTCAGCTTGACGGCATCCCTCACCGCCGGTGTCCACCAACGGCTTCTAGGATTACCGCCACGACAGGCACCAACTACCTTGCGGCCACAGCTCCAATCAGCTGCCTCGACAATAGAGGTGCGGAACATGGTCCACTCGGACTCAATGTCCAGCACCTCCCTCGTGACGTGTTCAAAGTTCTTCCGGAGGTGGGAATTGAAACTCTCTCTGACAGGAGACTCTGCCAGACGTTCCCAGCAAACCCTCACAATGCGTTTGGGCCTGCCAGGTCTGTCCGGCATCCTCCCCCACCATCGCAGCCAACTCACCACCAGGTGGTGATCGGTTGAAAGCTCCGCCCCTCTCTTCACCCGAGTGTCCAAAACATGAGGCCGCAAATCCGATGACACAACTACAAAGTCGATCATGGAACTGCGGCCTAGGGTGTCCTGGTGCCAAGTGCACATATGGACACCCTTATGTTCGAACATGGTGTTCATTATGGACAATCTGTGACGGGCACAAAAGTCCAATAACAGAACACCACTCGGGTTCAGATCCGGGCGGCCATTCTTCCCAATCACGCCTCTCCAGGTTTCACTGTCGCTGCCAACATGAGCATTGAAGTCCCCCAGCAGAACGAGGGAATCACCCGGGGGAGCACTCTCAAGTACTCCCTCGAGCGAATCCAAAAAGGGTGGGTACTCTGAGCTGCGGTTTGGCGCGTAAGCGCAAACCACAGTCAGGACCCGTCCCCCCCCACCCGAAGGCGGAGGGAAGCTACCCTCTCGTCCACCGGGTTGAACTCCAACGTGCAGGCTCTGAGCCGGGGGGCAACAAGAATTGCCACCCCAGCCCGTCGCCTCTCATTGCCGGCAACGCCAGAGTGGAAGAGAGTCCAGCCCCTCTCGAGAGAACTGGTTCCAGAGCCCTTGCTGTGCGTCGAAGTGAGTCCGACTATATCTAGCCGGAACTTCTCAACCTCGCGCACTAGCTCAGGCTCCTTCCCCCCCAGCGAGGTGACGTTCCACGTCCCAAGAGCTAGCTTCTGTAGCCGAGGATCGGACCGCCAAGTGCCCTGCCGTCGGCTGCCGCCCAGCTCACAATGCACCCGACCTCTATGGCCCCTGCTATGGGTGGTGAGCCCATTGGAGGGGGGACCCATGTTGCCTCTTCGGGCTGTGCCCGGCCGGGCCCCATGGGAACAGGCCCGGCCACCAGGCGCTCGCCATCGTGCCCCACCTCCGGGCCTGGCTCCAGAGGGGGGCCCCGGTGACCCGCGTCCGGGCGAGGGAAATCTGGGTCCTTTATTTTTTTTCGTCATGGAGGTCTTCGAGCTGCTCTTTGTCTGATCCCTCACCTAGGACCAGTTTGTCTTGGGAGACCCTACCAGGGGGCATAAAGCCCCCGGACAACATAGCTCCTAGGATCATTGGGACATGCAAACTCCTCTACCACGGTAAGGTGGCAGCTCAGAGAGGAGACATAATATAGTTAATATTGTTAAGAAGTTAAAGGTGTTTAATGATAATACAAGCATGTTTAACACATATAGTTAATATTGTTAAGAAGTTAAAGGTGTTTAATGATAATACAAGAATGTTTAATACATATAGTTAATATTGTTAACAAGTTAAAGGTGTTTAAAGATAACACAAGCATGTTTAACACATATAGTTAATATTGTTAAGAAGTTAAAGGTGTTTAATGATAATACAAGAATGTTTAATACATATAGTTAATATTGTTAACAACTTAAAGGTGTTTAAAGATAACACAAGCATGTTTAACACATATAGTTAATATTGTTAACAAGTTAAAGGTGTTTAAAGATAATACAAGCATGTTTAACACATATAGTTAATATTGTTAACAAGTTAAGGTGTTTAAAGATAATACAAGCATGTTTAACACATATAGATTCCTTTCTTTCATGAAGACAAGAATATAAGTTGGTGTATTACCTGAGTCTGATGACTTGCATTGATAGGAATCAGACAGTGGTGGTGATAATGTCCGCATTTTCGAATGGAGGAGAAAAAAAGTCCTCCTTTCTGTCCAATACCACATGAAAGTGGTTGGTTTTTGGCATCTTATTTGTCCAGCTTCCATACTCCTTTGTATACACTTTACAAGAAATACATTGTCGGCAAACTCTGTAGCTTGCTAGCTTGTGCACGCCAGCTTTCTGAGACTCTTATTTTGTTAGCGCAACTGTGCAGTCGGTCTTTGGAGTTTTGACGACGGGTACGGCGCCAGAGTCTGTTGAAATAAAGTGTTTCTCGCCTTCCAGTCGGTAATTTTAATGAGCTGGCAGTAGCCAGCGTCATCTCAGAAGACCCTCGGGTGCCGTGAATGTCAATCAAGTGACGAAAGTGACGTCATAGTGAAGATTTATGATCGCTCATTTTTAGGACTATTTTTTTAATGCCTGGCTGGTGATCGACTGACACACCCTCCGAGATCGACCGGTAGCTCGCGATCGACGTAATGAGCACCCCTGGTCTTACCTTTACTTAAAAGTGCGGGAACAGTGGTGTTCGTGTTGGAGGAGTTGTGAATGAATGAAATATGAAATCCGTGCTGCAGTCTGTAGGTGTACCTAATGTTGTGTCCCTGCAGTCGTCACGGCTCCTCCGGCGCGAGCAATGTTGTTTTTGCACTTTTTGGCTTCTTGTTAAGTGACTTTTTTTGGGTGGATTCGGTCTTGCACGTGGAGGGTTTGGGTGTGGGCTTTGGTTGGAGTGGTGCTCCCGTCGGGGGGTGCAGTCTGCGGCGAAGCTAGGTGCCTTAACCAGCAGCAGGAGGCGGGATTACGCGAGCCTCAGCCAGTGCGTCTTCGCAGCAGTTTTATTGCTCAGCACAAGAAATACTTTATACACATACAGTTGTTGACAAAATACACTGTACATTATATACCTCAGCTAACTAAACTATGGAAATGTATTGTTAAGAACTGGTCAAGGGGGTGACCCCGGGATGCAGAGACGGGAGGCAAGTTTGAATAACAAAAATTAATACATTTAATAAGTCCAAAAAGTGTAACAAAAAGCGATGGGGCAAAAATGCACACCATGAAATACTAACTAAAACAGGTTCCTCAGTGGTCGACAGGGGAAAAAACCAGGGAGCACTCAGCACAGCATAATGTCCTTGCTGCCTCAAGGAGGCTGGGAAACAAACACAACAAGGTTAGAAATAACAGGACTAAGGAGAAATAACGTACCAGGATTGACGAGGCAAAGTAGGCGCCACCTGGTGGCTTACCTGGTTTCTCTGGAAAACAAACATAAAATGTATTTAAAAGTGTAGGGTCTAGGATAAGGGAACGCGAGACCCAGGATCGGTCCTCGGGGCCGTAGCCCTCCCAGTCCACCAGATACTGGAAACCCCTGCCCCTTCTCCTCACATCAAGAATGGCCTTGACAGAGAACGCAGTATGGCCATCAATAAGCCTGGGAGGTGGAGGAGGCCCCTCTGGAGGACTCAAGGGACTGGTGGAAACGGGCTTGATGAGTGAGACGTGGAACGAAGGATGTATCCTTAGGGAGTCAGGAAGGTGTAATTGAACGGCGGAGGGATTGATGATACGCTCAATGGAAAAAGGCCCAATAAATCTTGGCTGAAGCTTCTTAGAGTCCACTTGGAGAGGAAGATCACGAGACGACAACCACACCTTCTGACCGGGTTTGTAGTCTGGTGCTGTACTGCGGTGGCGGTTAGCAAGGCGCTGGTTGCGCTCTGAGGTGCGTAGCAATGCAGACCGGGTATTGCGCCAGGCTTGATGTGCGCGGTGCAGGTGGGCAGCCACAGATGGGACGGCGACCTCCTTTTCCAGAGAATTAAAAACGGGGGGTTGGTAACCGTAGGCAGAGTGAAAAGGTGACATACCTGTAGCCGAGCTGATGAGTGTATTATGTGCGTACTCTATCCACGGTAGACTGAACGCCCAGGAGGCCGGCTGCTGGTGGCAGACGCAGCGGATGGCGGCCTCTAGGTCTTGATTGGTGCGTTCAGTCTGACCGTTGGTCTGTGGGTGGTATCCTGAAGAAAGGCTGGGTGATGCTCCTAATGCCTCGCAGAACGCCTTCCAAACAGCAGACAAGAATTGTGGACCTCTATCCGAAACCACATCCACCGGGATACCATGCAGCCGGAAGACATGGCGTACGAGCAGTTCAGCAGTCTCGAGTGCAGAGGGTAACTTGGCCAGAGCGACGAAATGGGCCATCTTAGAAAAGCGGTCAACCAAAGTCAATATCACTGTGTTGCCCTTGGATGGTGGAAGTCCTGTGACGAAGTCCAATGCCACATGGGACCACGGGCGGGAGGGAATGGGAAGCGGGCGCAGAAGACCGGCTGGTGCCCGGTGTGATGCTTTATTACGGGCACAATCAATCAATCAATCAATCAATCAATGTTTATTTATATAGCCCTAAATCACAAGTGTCTCAAAGGGCTGCACAAGCCACAACGACATCCTCGGTACAGAGCCCACATAAGGGCAAGGAAAAACTCACCCCAGTGGGACGTCGATGTGAATGACTGAGAAACCTTGGAGAGGACCGCATATGTGGGTAACCCCCCCCCCCCCCCCCCCCTCTAGGGAGACCGAATGCAATGGATGTCGAGTGGGTCTAACATACTATTGTGAGAGTACAGTCCATAGTGGATCCAGCATAACAGTAAGAGTCCAGTCCACAGTGGGGTCAGCAGGAAACCATCCCGAGCGGAGACGGGTCAGCAGCGCAGAGATGTTCCCAGCCGATGCACAGGCGAGCGGTCCATCCCGGGTCCCGACTCTGGACAGCCAGCACCCCATCCATGGCCACCGGACCTGAGTGTCTCCCCCTCCACAAGGGAGAGGGGGGAGCAGAGGAGAGGAGAAAAGAAAAGAAACGGCAGATCAACTGAAAAACTAAAAAAAGGGGGCTATTCAAAGGCTAGAGTATACAAATGAGTTTTAAGATGGGATTTAAATGTTTCTACTGAGGTAGCATCTCTAATTGTTACCGGGAGGGCATTCCATAGTACTGGAGCCCCAATAGAAAACGCTCTATAGCCCGCAGACTTTTTTTGGGCTCTGGGAATCACTAATAAGCCGGAGTTCTTTGAACGCAGATTTCTTGCCGGGACATATGGTACAATGCAATCGACAAGATAGGATGGAGCTAGACCGTGTAGTATTTTATACGTAAGTAGTAAAACCTTAAAGTCGCATCTTAAGTGCACAGGAAGCCAGTGCAGGTGAGCCAGTATAGGTATATATATATGTATATAGTTATATAAAGGTATATACAGTATAGGCGTAATATGATCAAACTTTCTTGTTCTTGTCAAAAGTCTAGCAGCCGCATTTTGTACCAACTGTAATCTTTTAATGCTAGATATAGGGAGACCCGAAAATAATACGTTACAGTAATCGAGGCGAGACGTAACGAACGCATGAATAATGATCTCAGCGTCGCTAGTGGACAAAATGGAACGAATTTTAGCGATATTACAGAGATGAAAGAAGGCCGTTTTAGTAACACTCTTAATGTGTGACTCAAAGGAGAGAGTTGGGTGGAAGATAATACCCAGATTCTTTACTGATTCGCCTTGTGTAATTGTTTGGTTGTCAAATGTTAAGTTGGTATTATTAAATAAATGTCGGTGTTTAGCAGGACCGATAATCAGCATTTCCGTTTTCTTGGCGTTGAGTTGCAAGAAGTTAGCGGACATCCATTGTTTAATTTCATTAAGACACGCCTCCAGCTGACTACAATCCGGCGTGTTGGTCAGCTTTAGGGGCATGTAGAGTTGGGTGTCATCAGCATAACAATGAAAGCTAACACCGTATTTGCGTATGATGTCGCCTAGCGGCAGCATGTAAATACTAAAGAGTGCAGGGCCAAGAACCAAACCCTGAAGAACTCCGCACGTTACCTTAACATAGTCCGAGGTCACATTATTATGGGAGACGCATTGCATCCTGTCAGTAAGATAAGAGTTAAACCACGACAAGGCTAAGTCTGACATACCAATACGTGTTTTGATACGCTCTAATAAAATTTTATGATCGACGGTATCAAAAGCAGCGCTAAGATCAAGAAGCAGCAACATAGATGACGCATCAGAATCCATCGTTAGCAATAGATCATTAGTCATTTTTGCGAGGGCTGTCTCCGTAGAGTGATTTGCCCTGAAACCGGATTGAAAAGGTTCACAGAGATTGTTAGACACTAAGTGTTCATTTAGCTGCTGTGCGACAATTTTTTCGAGGATTTTCGAGATAAAGTGAAGGTGGGACACCGGCCGGTAGTTTACCATGAGGTCAGGATCAAGGTTAGGTCTTTTGAGCAGAGGATGAATAACCGCTTTCTTGAATGCTAGTGGAACAGTGCCAGAGGAAAGTGATAAGTTTATAATATTTAGCACTGATGGACCTAATAATACAAAAAAATCCTTGATAAGTTTCCCAGGAAATGGGTCAAGTAAACATGTTGTTTGTTTTGTCCCATTAACACATCTTAACAATTCCTCTAATGTTATTTCATCAAAGAGAGAGAAACTATTTTGGAGGGCATTATCCGTCGTAGATACAGTCGTATCTGTGTTAATAGAACCCAGTTGTAGCTGCGATGCGTTGTCTTTAATCTCCTTTCTAATGAGTTCAATTTTCTTATTAAAGAAATTCATAAAATCATCTGCCGAGTGGGTGGAGCTACTGGGAGGAGTCCCTTGTTGGGTTAGCGATGCTACTGTACTAAACAAAAACTTTAGGATCATTTTTGTTGAGGTGGATGAGATTTGAGTAATATTTAGCTTTAGCTAAGGTAAGCATGTGTTTGTAAGTTATTAAACTATCACTCCATGCTTGATGGAAAACCTCAAGTTTAGTAGCACGTCATTTGCGTTCCAGATTTCTACATGATAATTTATGGGCTCTAGTTTCTTCTGTAAACCATGGGGTGCGCCTTTTAGGGGCTCTTTTTAGCTTTAGCGGTGCTATACTATCAATGGTGTCGCGCAGGGCGTCGTTAAAGTTGTTAGTGAGGTTATCAATAGAGCCGACATAATTTGGGAATGGTGCCATTACCGAAGGCAGCAGGCCAGCAAGAGTCATCGTTGTGGCAGCATTAATGTTGCGGCTGCTATAGTAGTTATTATTATTAGTTTGTTGACAATGAGTCAGAACTTCAAATTTTATAAGGTAATGATCGGACAATACTTTAGTATACGGGAGTATCGTAACTTTGGAGGTGGTGACACCCCTGACCAGCACTAGATCTATCGTATTACCGTTGCGATGTGTAGGTTCATTTATTATTTGTGTAAGACCACAGCTATCAATTATAGTCTGGAGCGCCATGCACTGAGGGTCCGATGGGGTATTCATATGGATATTAAAGTCCCCCATTATGATTATATTGTCGGCGTGCATCACTAAATCAGCAACAAACTCTGAAAATTCACTGATGAAGTCCGAATTGGGTCCTGGGGGGGCGGTAGATAACAGCCAGGTGGAGAGGCAGCGGTGTGACAAACCTCATAGTAAGCACCTCAAACGAGTTATATTTATTATTTAGGTTCGGGGTAAGGTTAAAGTTTTTGTTGTATTTGAGTGCGACTCCCCCACCCCTTTTAATGGGACGGGCAATATGCGTTCCCGCATAGCCAGGAGGAGACGCCTCACCCAGCGCAAAGAAATCGTCTGGTTTGAGCCAGGTCTCGGCGAGACCAATGACGTCAAGATTATTGTCTCTAATGACCTCATTAACTAATAACGTTTTGGAAGATAATGATCTTATGTTTAAGAAGCCCATATTATAGGTAGTGGGCTGTTTTGAGGAGTTTTTGTTGACATTATCCGTAGTAGCAATATTAATAATGTTGTGTTTATTATGTGTAGTGCACTTTAAATAATTTCGACCATATCTAGGAATTGATATGACGGGAATTTTCCGATTGTTTGCTTGATGTTGTGATAAACTGAACGCATCATAACTTGCCACCTCAGTAGAGTGCATGTCTACTTCTGATAAAGCCATCACAGAAAAAACATTTTTTGAGTTGTGTATTGTTGTAAAATAGTTGCTATGTGTGCAGGTATTATCCAGCCTGGCGCTGGCTAGTTCTATTTTAACTAACTTCTCACCCGGACTAGCGCTTCTTTGGGGATTAGCCTTTCGCTTTGTTGTTAGCCCCGCTCGGCATCCCCGCTTCTGCTTCCGCTCACACCGCTTACGTGTCTTCCGTTGACGGTCCTCGCTGGCACTTAACTCCGCTGCTTCAGAGGCCGCTGGATGTAGCCAGCCAAGTAATCCCATGCTAGCGAGGAGGTCCAAAGTACACGCATCTTTCAGCCTATAACGGCCCGATCTATCAACATCCAGAATCGTCTGTCGGTCGTATCTGATCACGAAGTGTCCACGCTGTGAGCCAGCCATGAAATAGACAGAATTGACGGGTATTTTTGCCAAATCGCTCTACACTTCCAAGAGCGTCTGCAAGCCGCTGCCATCAGGGCGCCGCAATCTTGTCATTTTTTGAATTTTTTGTAAGGGTCCCGCCTTACGAAATTTTAGCAACATTTTTTTTTCGTAAACTATACATTTTCTTCTATTTTTAGGTTGTGTCGGGACACCTGATGACGTTTTGAGACATTTTTTACAACTACAGCAGCAGAAATGTGCTGCTGAAGCAAGTCAGTTTTTTTGAATTTTTTGTAAGGGTCCCGCCTTACGAAATTTTAGCAACATTTTTTTTTCGTAAATGATGAGATTTCTTCTATTTTTAGGTTGTGTCGGGACTCCTGATGACATTTTGAGACATTTTATACAACTACAGCAGCAGAAATGTGCTGCTGAAGCAAGTCCGTTTTTTTGAATTTTTTGTAAGGGTCCCGCCTTACGAAATTTTAGCAAAAGTTTTTTTCGTAAACGATGCATTTTATTCTATTTTTAGGTTGTGTCGGGATTCCTGATGACGTTTTGAAACATTTTATACAACTACAGCAGCAGAAATGTGCTGCTGAAGCAAGTCCGTTTTTTTGAATTTTTTGTAAGGGTCCCGCCTTACGAAATTTTAGCAAAAATTTATTTCCGTAAACTATGCATTTTCTTCTATTTTTAGGTTGTGTCGGGATACCTGATGACGTTTTCAGACATTTTATACAACTACAGCAGCAGAAATGTGCTGCTGAAGCAAGTCCGTTTTTTTTAATTTTTTGTAAGGGTCCCGCCTTACGAAATTTTAGCAAAAATTTTTTTTCGTAAACGATGCATTTTCTTCTATTTTTTGGTTGTCGGGACACCTGATTATGTTTTGAGACATTTTATACAACTACAGCAGCAGAAATGTGCTGCTGAAGCAAGTCCGTTTTTTTGAATTTTTTGTAAGGGTCCCGACTTATGAAATTTTAGCAAAAATTTTTTTTCGTAAACGATGCATTTTCTTCTATTTTTAGGTTGTGTCGGGACACCTGATGACGTTTTGAGACATTTTATACAACTACAGCACCAGAAATGTGCTGCTGAAGCAAGTCCGTTTTTTTAAATTTTTTGTAACGGTCCCGCCTTACGATATTTTAGCAAATTTTTGTTTTCGTAAACGATGCGTTTTCTTCTATTTTTTGGTTGTGTCGGGACACCTGATTATGTTTTGAGACATTTTATACAACTACAGCACCAGAAATGTGCTGCTGAAGCAAGTCCGTTTTTTTGAATTTTTTGTAAGGGTCCCGCCTTACGAAATTTTAGCAAAAATTTTTTTCCGTAAATGATGCATTTTTTTCTATTTTTAGGTTGTGTCGGGATACCTGATTATGTTTTCAGACATTTTATACAACTACAGCAGCAGAAATGTGCTGCTGAAGCAAGTCCGTTTTTTAAATTTTTTTGTAAGGGTCCCGACTTATGAAATTTTAGCAAAAATTTTTTTTCGTAAACGATGCATTTTCTTCTATTTTTAGGTTGTGTCGGGACACCTGATGACATTTTGAGACATTTTATACAACTACATTAGCAGAAATGTGCTGCTGAAGCAAGTCAGTTTTTTTGAATTTTTTGTAAGGGTCCCGCCTTACGAAATTTTAGCAAAAGTTTTTTTCGTAAACGATGCATTTTATTCTATTTTTAGGTTGTGTCACGATTCCTGATGACGTTTTGAAACATTTTATACAACTACAGCAGCAGAAATGTGCTGCTGAAGCAAGTCCGTTTTTTTGAATTTTTTGTAAGGGTCCCGCCTTACGAAATTTTAGCAAAATTTTTTTTCCGTAAACTATGCATTTTCTTCTATTTTTAGGTTGTGTCGGGATACCTGATGACGTTTTCAGACATTTTATACAACTACAGCAGCAGAAATGTGCTGCTGAAGCAAGTCCGTTTTTTTAAATTTTTTGTAAGGGTCCCGCCTTACGAAATTTTAGCAAAAATTTTTTTTCGTAAACGATGCATTTTCTTCTATTTTTTGGTTGTGTTGGGACACCTGATTATGTTTTGAGACATTTTATACAACTACAGCAGCAGAAATGTGCTGCTGAAGCAAGTCCGTTTTTTTTAATTTTTTGTAAGGGTCCCGCCTTACGAAATTTTAGCAAAAATTTACTTCCGTAAATTATGCATTTTTTTCTATTTTTAGGTTGTGTCGGGACACCTGATGACGTTTTCAGACATTTTATACAACTACAGCAGCAGAAATGTGCTGCTGAAGCAAGTCCGTTTTTTTGAATTTTTTGTAAGGGTCCCGCCTTACGAAATTTTAGCAAAAGTTTTTTTCGTAAACGATGCATTTTATTCTATTTTTAGGTTGTGTCGGGATTCCTGATGACGTTTTGAAACATTTTATACAACTACAGCAGCAGAAATGTGCTGCTGAAGCAAGTCCGTTTTTTTGAATTTTTTGTAAGGGTCCCGCCTTACGAAATTTTAGCAAAATTTTTTTTCCGTAAACGATGCATTTTCTTCTATTTTTAGGTTGTGTCGGGACTCCTGATGACATTTTGAGACATTTTATACAACTACAGCAGCAGAAATGTGCTGCTGAAGCAAGTCCGTTTTTTTTAATTTTTTGTAAGGGTCCCGCCTTACGAAATTTTAGCAAAATTTTTTTTTCCTAAACGATGCATTTTCTTCTATTTTTTGGTTGTGTCGGGACACCTGATTATGTTTTGAGACATTTTATACAACTACAGCAGCAGAAATGTGCTGCTGAAGCAAGTCCGTTTTTTTGAATTTTTTGTAAGGGTCCCGACTTATGAAATTTTAGCAAAATTTTTTTTTCGTAAACGATGCATTTTCTTCTATTTTTAGGTTGTGTCGGGACACCTGATGACGTTTTGAGACATTTTATACAACTACAGCACCAGAAATGTGCTGCTGAAGCAAGTCCGTTTTTTTTAATTTTTTGTAACGGTCCCGCCTTACGATATTTTAGCAAATTTTTTTTTCGTAAACGATGCGTTTTCTTCTATTTTTTGGTTGTGTCGGGACACCTGATTATGTTTTGAGACATTTTATACAACTACAGCACCAGAAATGTGCTGCTGAAGCAAGTCCGTTTTTTTGAATTTTTTGTAAGGGTCCCGCCTTACGAAATTTTAGCAAAATTTTTTTTCCGTAAACGATGCATTTTTTTCTATTTTTAGGTTGTGTCGGGATACCTGATTAGGTTTTCAGACATTTTATACAACTACAGCAGCAGAAATGTGCTGCTGAAGCAAGTCCGTTTTTTTGAATTTTTTGTAAGGGTCCCGCCTTACGAAATTTTTGCAAAATTTTTTTTCCGTAAACTATGCATTTTCTTCTATTTTTAGGTTGTGTCGGGATACCTGATGACGTTTTCAGACATTTTATACAACTACAGCAGCAGAAATGTGCTGCTGAAGCAAGTCCGTTTTTTTAAATTTTTTGAAGGGTCCCGCCTTACGAAATTTTAGCAAAAATTTACTTCCGTAAATTATGCATTTTTTTCTATTTTTAGGTTGTGTCGGGACACCTGATGACGTTTTGAGACATTTTATACAACTACAGCAGCAGAAATGTGCTGCTGAAGCAAGTCCGTTTTTTAGAATTTTTTGTAAGGCCTTACGAAATTTTAGCTACATTTTTTTTTTGTAAACGATGCATTTTCTTCTATTTTTAAGTTGTGTCGGGACACCTGATGACATTTTGAGACATTTTATACAACTACAGCAGCAGAAATGTGCTGCTGAAGCAAGTCCGTTTTTTTGAATTTTTTGTAAGGGTCCCGCCTTACGAAATTTTAGCAAAAAATTTTTCCGTAAACTATGCATTTTCTTCTATTTTTAGGTTGTGTCGGGACTCCTGATGACGTTTTGAGACATTTTATACAACTACAGCAGCAGAATTGTGCTGCTGAAGCAAGTCCGTTCTTTTGAATTTTTTGTAAGGGTCCCGCCTTACGAAATTTTAGCAAAATTTTTTTTTCGTAAATGATGCATTTTCTTCTATTTTTAGGTTGTGTCGGGATACCTGATGACGTTTTGAGACATTTTATACAACTACAGCACCAGAAATGTGCTGCTGAAGCAAGTCCGTTTTTTTGAATTTTTTGTAAGGGTCTCGCCTTACGAAATTTTAGCAAAAAATGTTTTCCGTAAACGATGCATTTTATTCTATTTTTAGGTTGTGTCGGGACACCTGATGACGTTTTGAGACATTTTATACAACTACAGCAGCAGAAATGTGCTGCTGAAGCAAGTCCGTTTTTTTGAATTTTTTGTAAGGGTCCCGCCTTACGAAATTTTAGCAAAATTTTTTTTCGTAAACGATGCATTTTATTCTATTTTTAGGTTGTGTCGGGACTCCTGATGACGTTTTGAAACATTTTATACAACTACAGCACCAGAAATGTGCTGCTGAAGCAAGTCCGTTTTTTTGAATTTTTTGTAAGGGTCCCGCCTTACGAAATTTTAGCAAAATTTTTTTTCGTAAACGATGCATTTTATTCTATTTTTAGGTTGTGTCGGGACTCCTGATGACGTTTTGAAACATTTTATACAACTACAGCAGCAGAAATGTGCTGCTGAAGCAAGTCCGTTTTTTTGAATTTTTTGTAATGGTCCCGCCTTACGAAATTTTAGCAAATTTTTTTTTTCGTAAACGATGCATTTTCTTCTATTTTTAGGTTGTGTCGGGACACCTGATGACGTTTTGAGACATTTTATACAACTACAGCAGCAGAAATGTGCTGCTGAAGCAAGTCCGTTTTTTTGAATTTTTTGTAAGGGTCCCGCCTTACGAAATTTTAGCAAAAAATGTTTTCCGTAAACTATGCATTTTTTTCTATTTTTAGGTTGTGTCGGGACTCCTGATGACGTTTTGAGACATTTTATACAACTACAGCACCAGAAATGTGCTGCTGAAGCAAGTCCGTTTTTTTGAATTTTTTGTAAGGGTCCCGCCTTACGAAATTTTAGCAAAATTTTTTTTCGTAAACGATGCATTTTATTCTATTTTTAGGTTGTGTTGGGACTCCTGATGACGTTTTGAAACATTTTATACAACTACAGCACCAGAAATGTGCTGCTGAAGCAAGTCCGTTTTTATGAATTTTTTGTAAGGGTCCCGCCTTACGAAATTTTAGCAAAATTTTTTTTCGTAAACGATGCATTTTATTCTATTTTTAGGTTGTGTCGGGACTCCTGATGACGTTTTGAAACATTTTATACAACTACAGCATCAGAAATGTGCTGCTGAAGCAAGTCCGTTTTTTTGAATTTTTTGTAAGGGTCCTGCCTTATGAAATTTTAGCAAATTTTTTTTTTCGTAAACGATGCATTTTCTTCTATTTTTAGGTTGTGTCCGGACACCTGATGACGTTTTGAGACATTTTATACAACTACAGCAGCAGAAATGTGCTGCTGAAGCAAGTCCGTTTTTTTGAATTTTTTGTAAGGGTCCCGCCTTATGAAATTTTAGCAAATTTTTTTTTTCGTAAACGATGCATTTTCTTCTATTTTTAGGTTGTGTCGGGACACCTGATGACGTTTTGAGACATTTTATACAACTACAGCAGCAGAAATGTGCTGCTGAAGCAAGTCCGTTTTTTTGAATTTTTTGTAAGGGTCCCGCCTTACGAAATTTTAGCAAAAAATGTTTTCAGTAAACTATGCATTTTTTTCTATTTTTAGGTTGTGTCGGGACACCTGATGACGTTTTGAGACATTTCATACAACTACAGCACCAGAAATGTGCTGCTGAAGCAAGTCCGTTTTTTTGAATTTTTTGTAAGGGTCCCGCCTTACGAAATTTTAGCAAAATTTTTTTTCGTAAACGATGCATTTTATTCTATTTTTAGGTTGTGTCGGGACTCCTGATGACGTTTTGAAACATTTTATACAACTACAGCACCAGAAATGTGCTGCTGAAGCAAGTCCGTTTTTTTGAATTTTTTGTAAGGGTCCCGCCTTACGAAATTTTAGCAAAATTTTTTTTCGTAAACGATGCATTTTATTCTATTTTTAGGTTGTGTCGGGACTCCTGATGACGTTTTGAAACATTTTATACAACTACAGCATCAGAAATGTGCTGCTGAAGCAAGTCCGTTTTTTTGAATTTTTTGTAAGGGGCCCGCCATACGAAATTTTAGCAAATTTTTTTTTTCGTAAACGATGCGTTTTCTTCTATTTTTTGGTTGTGTCGGGACACCTGATTATGTTTTGAGACATTTTATACAACTACAGCACCAGAAATGTGCTGCTGAAGCAAGTCCGTTTTTTTGAATTTTTTGTAAGGGTCCCGCCTTACGAAATTTTAGCAAAAATTTTTTTCCGTAAATGATGCATTTTTTTCTATTTTTAGGTTGTGTCGGGATACCTGATTATGTTTTCAGACATTTTATACAACTACAGCAGCAGAAATGTGCTGCTGAAGCAAGTCCGTTTTTTAAATTTTTTTGTAAGGGTCCCGACTTATGAAATTTTAGCAAAAATTTTTTTTCGTAAACGATGCATTTTCTTCTATTTTTAGGTTGTGTCGGGACACCTGATGACATTTTGAGACATTTTATACAACTACATTAGCAGAAATGTGCTGCTGAAGCAAGTCAGTTTTTTTGAATTTTTTGTAAGGGTCCCGCCTTACGAAATTTTAGCAAAAGTTTTTTTCGTAAACGATGCATTTTATTCTATTTTTAGGTTGTGTCACGATTCCTGATGACGTTTTGAAACATTTTATACAACTACAGCAGCAGAAATGTGCTGCTGAAGCAAGTCCGTTTTTTTGAATTTTTTGTAAGGGTCCCGCCTTACGAAATTTTAGCAAAAATTTTTTTTCGTAAACGATGCATTTTCTTCTATTTTTTGGTTGTGTTGGGACACCTGATTATGTTTTGAGACATTTTATACAACTACAGCAGCAGAAATGTGCTGCTGAAGCAAGTCCGTTTTTTTTAATTTTTTGTAAGGGTCCCGCCTTACGAAATTTTAGCAAAAATTTACTTCCGTAAATTATGCATTTTTTTCTATTTTTAGGTTGTGTCGGGACACCTGATGACGTTTTCAGACATTTTATACAACTACAGCAGCAGAAATGTGCTGCTGAAGCAAGTCCGTTTTTTTGAATTTTTTGTAAGGGTCCCGCCTTACGAAATTTTAGCAAAAGTTTTTTTCGTAAACGATGCATTTTATTCTATTTTTAGGTTGTGTCGGGATTCCTGATGACGTTTTGAAACATTTTATACAACTACAGCAGCAGAAATGTGCTGCTGAAGCAAGTCCGTTTTTTTGAATTTTTTGTAAGGGTCCCGCCTTACGAAATTTTAGCAAAATTTTTTTTCCGTAAACGATGCATTTTCTTCTATTTTTAGGTTGTGTCGGGACTCCTGATGACATTTTGAGACATTTTATACAACTACAGCAGCAGAAATGTGCTGCTGAAGCAAGTCCGTTTTTTTTAATTTTTTGTAAGGGTCCCGCCTTACGAAATTTTAGCAAAATTTTTTTTTCCTAAACGATGCATTTTCTTCTATTTTTTGGTTGTGTCGGGACACCTGATTATGTTTTGAGACATTTTATACAACTACAGCAGCAGAAATGTGCTGCTGAAGCAAGTCCGTTTTTTTGAATTTTTTGTAAGGGTCCCGACTTATGAAATTTTAGCAAAATTTTTTTTTCGTAAACGATGCATTTTCTTCTATTTTTAGGTTGTGTCGGGACACCTGATGACGTTTTGAGACATTTTATACAACTACAGCACCAGAAATGTGCTGCTGAAGCAAGTCCGTTTTTTTTAATTTTTTGTAACGGTCCCGCCTTACGATATTTTAGCAAATTTTTTTTTCGTAAACGATGCGTTTTCTTCTATTTTTTGGTTGTGTCGGGACACCTGATTATGTTTTGAGACATTTTATACAACTACAGCACCAGAAATGTGCTGCTGAAGCAAGTCCGTTTTTTTGAATTTTTTGTAAGGGTCCCGCCTTACGAAATTTTAGCAAAATTTTTTTTCCGTAAACGATGCATTTTTTTCTATTTTTAGGTTGTGTCGGGATACCTGATGACGTTTTCAGACATTTTATACAACTACAGCAGCAGAAATGTGCTGCTGAAGCAAGTCCGTTTTTTTAAATTTTTTGAAGGGTCCCGCCTTACGAAATTTTAGCAAAAATTTACTTCCGTAAATTATGCATTTTTTTCTATTTTTAGGTTGTGTCGGGACACCTGATGACGTTTTGAGACATTTTATACAACTACAGCAGCAGAAATGTGCTGCTGAAGCAAGTCCGTTTTTTAGAATTTTTTGTAAGGCCTTACGAAATTTTAGCTACATTTTTTTTTTGTAAACGATGCATTTTCTTCTATTTTTAAGTTGTGTCGGGACACCTGATGACATTTTGAGACATTTTATACAACTACAGCAGCAGAAATGTGCTGCTGAAGCAAGTCCGTTTTTTTGAATTTTTTGTAAGGGTCCCGCCTTACGAAATTTTAGCAAAAATTTTTTCCGTAAACTATGCATTTTCTTCTATTTTTAGGTTGTGTCGGGACTCCTGATGACGTTTTGAGACATTTTATACAACTACAGCAGCAGATTTGTGCTGCTGAAGCAAGTCCGTTCTTTTGAATTTTTTGTAAGGGTCCCGCCTTACGAAATTTTAGCAAAATTTTTTTTTCGTAAATGATGCATTTTCTTCTATTTTTAGGTTGTGTCGGGATACCTGATGACGTTTTGAGACATTTTATACAACTACAGCACCAGAAATGTGCTGCTGAAGCAAGTCCGTTTTTTTGAATTTTTTGTAAGGGTCTCGCCTTACGAAATTTTAGCAAAAAATGTTTTCCGTAAACGATGCATTTTATTCTATTTTTAGGTTGTGTCGGGACACCTGATGACGTTTTGAGACATTTTATACAACTACAGCAGCAGAAATGTGCTGCTGAAGCAAGTCCGTTTTTTTGAATTTTTTGTAAGGGTCCCGCCTTACGAAATTTTAGCAAAATTTTTTTTCGTAAACGATGCATTTTATTCTATTTTTAGGTTGTGTCGGGACTCCTGATGACGTTTTGAAACATTTTATACAACTACAGCACCAGAAATGTGCTGCTGAAGCAAGTCCGTTTTTTTGAATTTTTTGTAAGGGTCCCGCCTTACGAAATTTTAGCAAAAATTTTTTTTCGTAAACGATGCATTTTCTTCTATTTTTTGGTTGTGTTGGGACACCTGATTATGTTTTGAGACATTTTATACAACTACAGCAGCAGAAATGTGCTGCTGAAGCAAGTCCGTTTTTTTTAATTTTTTGTAAGGGTCCCGCCTTACGAAATTTTAGCAAAAATTTACTTCCGTAAATTATGCATTTTTTTCTATTTTTAGGTTGTGTCGGGACACCTGATGACGTTTTCAGACATTTTATACAACTACAGCAGCAGAAATGTGCTGCTGAAGCAAGTCCGTTTTTTTGAATTTTTTGTAAGGGTCCCGCCTTACGAAATTTTAGCAAAAGTTTTTTTCGTAAACGATGCATTTTATTCTATTTTTAGGTTGTGTCGGGATTCCTGATGACGTTTTGAAACATTTTATACAACTACAGCAGCAGAAATGTGCTGCTGAAGCAAGTCCGTTTTTTTGAATTTTTTGTAAGGGTCCCGCCTTACGAAATTTTAGCAAAAGTTTTTTTCGTAAACGATGCATTTTATTCTATTTTTAGGTTGTGTCGGGACACCTGATGACGTTTTCAGACATTTTATACAACTACAGCAGCAGAAATGTGCTGCTGAAGCAAGTCCGTTTTTTTGAATTTTTTGTAAGGGTCCCGCCTTACGAAATTTTAGCAAAAGTTTTTTTCGTAAACGATGCATTTTATTCTATTTTTAGGTTGTGTCGGGACTCCTGATGACGTTTTGAAACATTTTATACAACTACAGCACCAGAAATGTGCTGCCGAAGCAAGTCCGTTTTTTTGAATTTTTTGTAAGGGTCCCGCCTTACGAAATTTTAGCAAAAAATGTTTTCCGTAAACGATGCATTTTATTCTATTTTTAGGTTGTGTCGGGACTCCTGATGACGTTTTGAAACATTTTATACAACTACAGCATCAGAAATGTGCTGCTGAAGCAAGTCCGTTTTTTTGAATTTTTTGTAAGGGTCCTGCCTTATGAAATTTTAGCAAATTTTTTTTTTCGTAAACGATGCATTTTCTTCTATTTTTAGGTTGTGTCCGGACACCTGATGACGTTTTGAGACATTTTATACAACTACAGCAGCAGAAATGTGCTGCTGAAGCAAGTCCGTTTTTTTGAATTTTTTGTAAGGGTCCCGCCTTATGAAATTTTAGCAAATTTTTTTTTTCGTAAACGATGCATTTTCTTCTATTTTTAGGTTGTGTCGGGACACCTGATGACGTTTTGAGACATTTTATACAACTACAGCAGCAGAAATGTGCTGCTGAAGCAAGTCCGTTTTTTTGAATTTTTTGTAAGGGTCCCGCCTTACGAAATTTTAGCAAAAAATGTTTTCAGTAAACTATGCATTTTTTTCTATTTTTAGGTTGTGTCGGGACACCTGATGACGTTTTGAGACATTTCATACAACTACAGCACCAGAAATGTGCTGCTGAAGCAAGTCCGTTTTTTTGAATTTTTTGTAAGGGTCCCGCCTTACGAAATTTTAGCAAAATTTTTTTTCGTAAACGATGCATTTTATTCTATTTTTAGGTTGTGTCGGGACTCCTGATGACGTTTTGAAACATTTTATACAACTACAGCACCAGAAATGTGCTGCTGAAGCAAGTCCGTTTTTTTGAATTTTTTGTAAGGGTCCCGCCTTACGAAATTTTAGCAAAATTTTTTTTCGTAAACGATGCATTTTATTCTATTTTTAGGTTGTGTCGGGACTCCTGATGACGTTTTGAAACATTTTATACAACTACAGCATCAGAAATGTGCTGCTGAAGCAAGTCCGTTTTTTTGAATTTTTTGTAAGGGGCCCGCCATACGAAATTTTAGCAAATTTTTTTTTTCGTAAACTATGCATTTTCTTCTATTTTTAGGTTGTGTCGGGACACCTGATGACGTTTTGAGACATTTTATACAACTACAGCACCAGAAATGTGCTGCTGAAGCAAGTCCGTTTTTTTGAATTTTTTGTAAGGGTCCCGCCTTACGAAATTTTAGCAAAAAATGTTTTCCGTAAACTATGCATTTTTTTCTATTTTTAGGTTGTGTCGGGACACCTGATGACGTTTTGAGACATTTTATACAACTACAGCAGCAGAAATGTGCTGCTGAAGCAAGTCCGTTTTTTTGAATTTTTTTGTAAGGGTCCCGCCTTACGAAATTTTAGCAAAAAATGTTTTCCGTAAACTATGCATTTTTTTCTATTTTTAGGTTGTGTCGGGACACCTGATGACGTTTTGAGACATTTTATACAACTACAGCACCAGAAATGTGCTGCTGAAGCAAGTCCGTTTTTTTGAATTTTTTGTAAGGGTCCCGCCTTACGAAATTTTAGCAAAATTTTTTTTTCGTAAACGATGCATTTTCTTCTATTTTTAGGTTGTGTCGGGACACCTGATGACGTTTTGAGACATTTTATACAACTACAGCAGCAGAAATGTGCTGCTGAAGCAAGTCCGTTTTTTTGAATTTTTTGTAAGGGTCCCGCCTTACGAAATTTTAGCAAAAAATGTTTTCCGTAAACTATGCATTTTTTTCTATTTTTAGGTTGTGTCGGGACACCTGATGACGTTTTGAAACATTTTATACAAATACAGCACCAGAAATGTGCTGCTGAAGCAAGTCCGTTTTTTTGAATTTTTTGTAAGGGTCCCGCCTTACGAAATTTTAGCAACATTTTTTTTCGTAAACGATGCATTTTATTCTATTTTTAGGTTGTGTCGGGACTCCTGATGACGTTTTGAAACATTTTATACAACTACAGCACCAGAAATGTGCTGCTGAAGCAAGTCCGTTTTTATGAATTTTTTGTAAGGGTCCCGCCTTACGAAATTTTAGCAAAAAATGTTTTCCGTAAACGATGCATTTTATTCTATTTTTAGGTTGTGTCGGGACACCTGATGACGTTTTGAAACATTTTATACAACTACAGCACCAGAAATGTGCTGCTGAAGCAAGTCCGTTTTTTTGAATTTTTTGTAAGGGTCCCGCCTTACGAAATTTTAGCAACATTTTTTTTCGTAAACGATGCATTTTATTCTATTTTTAGTTTGTGTCGGGACTCCTAAAGACGTTTTGAAACATTTTATACAACTACAGCACCAGAAATGTGCTGCTGAAGCAAGTCCGTTTTTTTGAATTTTTTGTAAGGGTCCCGCCTTACGAAATTTTAGCAAATTTTTTTTTTTCGTAAACGATGCATTTTCTTCTATTTTTAGGTTGTGTCGGGACACCTGATGACGTTTTGAGACATTTTATACAACTACAGCAGCAGAAATGTGCTGCTGAAGCAAGTCCGTTTTTTTGAATTTTTTGTAAGGGTCCCGCCTTACGAAATTTTAGCAAAAAATGTTTTCCGTAAACTATGCATTTTTTTCTATTTTTAGGTTGTGTCGGGACACCTGATGACGTTTTGAGACATTTTATACAACTACAGCAGCAGAAATGTGCTGCTGAAGCAAGTCCGTTTTTTTGAATTTTTTGTAAGGGTCCCGCCTTACGAAATTTTAGCAAAAAATGTTTTCCGTAAACTATGCATTTTTTTCTATTTTTAGGTTGTGTCGGGACACCTGATGACGTTTTGAAACATTTTATACAACTACAGCACCAGAAATGTGCTGCTGAAGCAAGTCCGTTTTTTTGAATTTTTTGTAAGGGTCCCGCCTTACGAAATTTTAGCAAAATTTTTTTTCGTAAACGATGCATTTTATTCTATTTTTAGTTTGTGTCGGGACTCCTGATGACGTTTTGAAACATTTTATACAACTACAGCACCAGAAATGTGCTGCTGAAGCAAGTCCGTTTTTTTGAATTTTTTGTAAGGGTCCCGCCTTACGAAATTTTAGCAAATTTTTTTTTTTCGTAAACGATGCATTTTCTTCTATTTTTAGGTTGTGTCGGGACACCTGATGACGTTTTGAGACATTTTATACAACTACAGCAGCAGAAATGTGCTGCTGAAGCAAGTCCGTTTTTTTGAATTTTTTGTAAGGGTCCCGCCTTACGAAATTTTAGCAAAAAATGTTTTCCGTAAACTATGCATTTTTTTCTATTTTTAGGTTGTGTCGGGACACCTGATGACGTTTTGAGACATTTTATACAACTACAGCACCAGAAATGTGCTGCTGAAGCAAGTCCGTTTTTTTGAATTTTTTGTAAGGGTCCCGCCTTACGAAATTTTAGCAAAAAATGTTTTCCGTAAACTATGCATTTTTTTCTATTTTTAGGTTGTGTCGGGACACCTGATGACGTTTTGAGACATTTTATACAACTACAGCACCAGAAATGTGCTGCTGAAGCAAGTCCGTTTTTTTGAATTTTTTATAAGGGTCCCGCCTTACGAAATTTTAGCAAAATTTTTTTTCGTAAACGATGCATTTTATTCTATTTTTAGGTTGTGTCGGGACTCCTGATGACGTTTTGAAACATTTTATACAACTACAGCACCAGAAATGTGCTGCTGAAGCAAGTCCGTTTTTTTGAATTTTTTGTAAGGGTCCCGCCTTACGAAATTTTAGCAAAAATTTATTTCCGTAAACTATGCATTTTCTTCTATTTTTAGGTTGTGTCGGGATACCTGATGACGTTTTCAGACATTTTATACAACTACAGCAGCAGAAATGTGCTGCTGAAGCAAGTCCGTTTTTTTTAATTTTTTGTAAGGGTCCCGCCTTACGAAATTTTAGCAAAAATTTTTTTTCGTAAACGATGCATTTTCTTCTATTTTTTGGTTGTCGGGACACCTGATTATGTTTTGAGACATTTTATACAACTACAGCAGCAGAAATGTGCTGCTGAAGCAAGTCCGTTTTTTTGAATTTTTTGTAAGGGTCCCGACTTATGAAATTTTAGCAAAAATTTTTTTTCGTAAACGATGCATTTTCTTCTATTTTTAGGTTGTGTCGGGACACCTGATGACGTTTTGAGACATTTTATACAACTACAGCACCAGAAATGTGCTGCTGAAGCAAGTCCGTTTTTTTAAATTTTTTGTAACGGTCCCGCCTTACGATATTTTAGCAAATTTTTGTTTTCGTAAACGATGCGTTTTCTTCTATTTTTTGGTTGTGTCGGGACACCTGATTATGTTTTGAGACATTTTATACAACTACAGCACCAGAAATGTGCTGCTGAAGCAAGTCCGTTTTTTTGAATTTTTTGTAAGGGTCCCGCCTTACGAAATTTTAGCAAAAATTTTTTTCCGTAAATGATGCATTTTTTTCTATTTTTAGGTTGTGTCGGGATACCTGATTATGTTTTCAGACATTTTATACAACTACAGCAGCAGAAATGTGCTGCTGAAGCAAGTCCGTTTTTTAAATTTTTTTGTAAGGGTCCCGACTTATGAAATTTTAGCAAAAATTTTTTTTCGTAAACGATGCATTTTCTTCTATTTTTAGGTTGTGTCGGGACACCTGATGACATTTTGAGACATTTTATACAACTACATTAGCAGAAATGTGCTGCTGAAGCAAGTCAGTTTTTTTGAATTTTTTGTAAGGGTCCCGCCTTACGAAATTTTAGCAAAAGTTTTTTTCGTAAACGATGCATTTTATTCTATTTTTAGGTTGTGTCACGATTCCTGATGACGTTTTGAAACATTTTATACAACTACAGCAGCAGAAATGTGCTGCTGAAGCAAGTCCGTTTTTTTGAATTTTTTGTAAGGGTCCCGCCTTACGAAATTTTAGCAAAATTTTTTTTCCGTAAACTATGCATTTTCTTCTATTTTTAGGTTGTGTCGGGATACCTGATGACGTTTTCAGACATTTTATACAACTACAGCAGCAGAAATGTGCTGCTGAAGCAAGTCCGTTTTTTTAAATTTTTTGTAAGGGTCCCGCCTTACGAAATTTTAGCAAAAATTTTTTTTCGTAAACGATGCATTTTCTTCTATTTTTTGGTTGTGTTGGGACACCTGATTATGTTTTGAGACATTTTATACAACTACAGCAGCAGAAATGTGCTGCTGAAGCAAGTCCGTTTTTTTTAATTTTTTGTAAGGGTCCCGCCTTACGAAATTTTAGCAAAAATTTACTTCCGTAAATTATGCATTTTTTTCTATTTTTAGGTTGTGTCGGGACACCTGATGACGTTTTCAGACATTTTATACAACTACAGCAGCAGAAATGTGCTGCTGAAGCAAGTCCGTTTTTTTGAATTTTTTGTAAGGGTCCCGCCTTACGAAATTTTAGCAAAAGTTTTTTTCGTAAACGATGCATTTTATTCTATTTTTAGGTTGTGTCGGGATTCCTGATGACGTTTTGAAACATTTTATACAACTACAGCAGCAGAAATGTGCTGCTGAAGCAAGTCCGTTTTTTTGAATTTTTTGTAAGGGTCCCGCCTTACGAAATTTTAGCAAAAATTTTTTTCCGTAAACGATGCATTTTCTTCTATTTTTAGGTTGTGTCGGGACTCCTGATGACATTTTGAGACATTTTATACAACTACAGCAGCAGAAATGTGCTGCTGAAGCAAGTCCGTTTTTTTTAATTTTTTGTAAGGGTCCCGCCTTACGAAATTTTAGCAAAATTTTTTTTTCCTAAACGATGCATTTTCTTCTATTTTTTGGTTGTGTCGGGACACCTGATTATGTTTTGAGACATTTTATACAACTACAGCAGCAGAAATGTGCTGCTGAAGCAAGTCCGTTTTTTTGAATTTTTTGTAAGGGTCCCGACTTATGAAATTTTAGCAAAATTTTTTTTTCGTAAACGATGCATTTTCTTCTATTTTTAGGTTGTGTCGGGACACCTGATGACGTTTTGAGACATTTTATACAACTACAGCACCAGAAATGTGCTGCTGAAGCAAGTCCGTTTTTTTTAATTTTTTGTAACGGTCCCGCCTTACGATATTTTAGCAAATTTTTTTTTCGTAAACGATGCGTTTTCTTCTATTTTTTGGTTGTGTCGGGACACCTGATTATGTTTTGAGACATTTTATACAACTACAGCACCAGAAATGTGCTGCTGAAGCAAGTCCGTTTTTTTGAATTTTTTGTAAGGGTCCCGCCTTACGAAATTTTAGCAAAATTTTTTTTCCGTAAACGATGCATTTTTTTCTATTTTTAGGTTGTGTCGGGATACCTGATTAGGTTTTCAGACATTTTATACAACTACAGCAGCAGAAATGTGCTGCTGAAGCAAGTCCGTTTTTTTGAATTTTTTGTAAGGGTCCCGCCTTACGAAATTTTTGCAAAATTTTTTTTCCGTAAACTATGCATTTTCTTCTATTTTTAGGTTGTGTCGGGATACCTGATGACGTTTTCAGACATTTTATACAACTACAGCAGCAGAAATGTGCTGCTGAAGCAAGTCCGTTTTTTTAAATTTTTTGAAGGGTCCCGCCTTACGAAATTTTAGCAAAAATTTACTTCCGTAAATTATGCATTTTTTTCTATTTTTAGGTTGTGTCGGGACACCTGATGACGTTTTGAGACATTTTATACAACTACAGCAGCAGAAATGTGCTGCTGAAGCAAGTCCGTTTTTTAGAATTTTTTGTAAGGCCTTACGAAATTTTAGCTACATTTTTTTTTTGTAAACGATGCATTTTCTTCTATTTTTAAGTTGTGTCGGGACACCTGATGACATTTTGAGACATTTTATACAACTACAGCAGCAGAAATGTGCTGCTGAAGCAAGTCCGTTTTTTTGAATTTTTTGTAAGGGTCCCGCCTTACGAAATTTTAGCAAAAAATTTTTCCGTAAACTATGCATTTTCTTCTATTTTTAGGTTGTGTCGGGACTCCTGATGACGTTTTGAGACATTTTATACAACTACAGCAGCAGAATTGTGCTGCTGAAGCAAGTCCGTTCTTTTGAATTTTTTGTAAGGGTCCCGCCTTACGAAATTTTAGCAAAATTTTTTTTTCGTAAATGATGCATTTTCTTCTATTTTTAGGTTGTGTCGGGATACCTGATGACGTTTTGAGACATTTTATACAACTACAGCACCAGAAATGTGCTGCTGAAGCAAGTCCGTTTTTTTGAATTTTTTGTAAGGGTCTCGCCTTACGAAATTTTAGCAAAAAATGTTTTCCGTAAACGATGCATTTTATTCTATTTTTAGGTTGTGTCGGGACACCTGATGACGTTTTGAGACATTTTATACAACTACAGCAGCAGAAATGTGCTGCTGAAGCAAGTCCGTTTTTTTGAATTTTTTGTAAGGGTCCCGCCTTACGAAATTTTAGCAAAATTTTTTTTCGTAAACGATGCATTTTATTCTATTTTTAGGTTGTGTCGGGACTCCTGATGACGTTTTGAAACATTTTATACAACTACAGCACCAGAAATGTGCTGCTGAAGCAAGTCCGTTTTTTTGAATTTTTTGTAAGGGTCCCGCCTTACGAAATTTTAGCAAAATTTTTTTTCGTAAACGATGCATTTTATTCTATTTTTAGGTTGTGTCGGGACTCCTGATGACGTTTTGAAACATTTTATACAACTACAGCAGCAGAAATGTGCTGCTGAAGCAAGTCCGTTTTTTTGAATTTTTTGTAATGGTCCCGCCTTACGAAATTTTAGCAAATTTTTTTTTTCGTAAACGATGCATTTTCTTCTATTTTTAGGTTGTGTCGGGACACCTGATGACGTTTTGAGACATTTTATACAACTACAGCAGCAGAAATGTGCTGCTGAAGCAAGTCCGTTTTTTTGAATTTTTTGTAAGGGTCCCGCCTTACGAAATTTTAGCAAAAAATGTTTTCCGTAAACTATGCATTTTTTTCTATTTTTAGGTTGTGTCGGGACTCCTGATGACGTTTTGAGACATTTTATACAACTACAGCACCAGAAATGTGCTGCTGAAGCAAGTCCGTTTTTTTGAATTTTTTGTAAGGGTCCCGCCTTACGAAATTTTAGCAAAATTTTTTTTCGTAAACGATGCATTTTATTCTATTTTTAGGTTGTGTTGGGACTCCTGATGACGTTTTGAAACATTTTATACAACTACAGCACCAGAAATGTGCTGCTGAAGCAAGTCCGTTTTTATGAATTTTTTGTAAGGGTCCCGCCTTACGAAATTTTAGCAAAATTTTTTTTCGTAAACGATGCATTTTATTCTATTTTTAGGTTGTGTCGGGACTCCTGATGACGTTTTGAAACATTTTATACAACTACAGCATCAGAAATGTGCTGCTGAAGCAAGTCCGTTTTTTTGAATTTTTTGTAAGGGTCCTGCCTTATGAAATTTTAGCAAATTTTTTTTTTCGTAAACGATGCATTTTCTTCTATTTTTAGGTTGTGTCCGGACACCTGATGACGTTTTGAGACATTTTATACAACTACAGCAGCAGAAATGTGCTGCTGAAGCAAGTCCGTTTTTTTGAATTTTTTGTAAGGGTCCCGCCTTATGAAATTTTAGCAAATTTTTTTTTTCGTAAACGATGCATTTTCTTCTATTTTTAGGTTGTGTCGGGACACCTGATGACGTTTTGAGACATTTTATACAACTACAGCAGCAGAAATGTGCTGCTGAAGCAAGTCCGTTTTTTTGAATTTTTTGTAAGGGTCCCGCCTTACGAAATTTTAGCAAAAAATGTTTTCAGTAAACTATGCATTTTTTTCTATTTTTAGGTTGTGTCGGGACACCTGATGACGTTTTGAGACATTTCATACAACTACAGCACCAGAAATGTGCTGCTGAAGCAAGTCCGTTTTTTTGAATTTTTTGTAAGGGTCCCGCCTTACGAAATTTTAGCAAAATTTTTTTTCGTAAACGATGCATTTTATTCTATTTTTAGGTTGTGTCGGGACTCCTGATGACGTTTTGAAACATTTTATACAACTACAGCACCAGAAATGTGCTGCTGAAGCAAGTCCGTTTTTTTGAATTTTTTGTAAGGGTCCCGCCTTACGAAATTTTAGCAAAATTTTTTTTCGTAAACGATGCATTTTATTCTATTTTTAGGTTGTGTCGGGACTCCTGATGACGTTTTGAAACATTTTATACAACTACAGCATCAGAAATGTGCTGCTGAAGCAAGTCCGTTTTTTTGAATTTTTTGTAAGGGGCCCGCCATACGAAATTTTAGCAAATTTTTTTTTTCGTAAACGATGCGTTTTCTTCTATTTTTTGGTTGTGTCGGGACACCTGATTATGTTTTGAGACATTTTATACAACTACAGCACCAGAAATGTGCTGCTGAAGCAAGTCCGTTTTTTTGAATTTTTTGTAAGGGTCCCGCCTTACGAAATTTTAGCAAAAATTTTTTTCCGTAAATGATGCATTTTTTTCTATTTTTAGGTTGTGTCGGGATACCTGATTATGTTTTCAGACATTTTATACAACTACAGCAGCAGAAATGTGCTGCTGAAGCAAGTCCGTTTTTTAAATTTTTTTGTAAGGGTCCCGACTTATGAAATTTTAGCAAAAATTTTTTTTCGTAAACGATGCATTTTCTTCTATTTTTAGGTTGTGTCGGGACACCTGATGACATTTTGAGACATTTTATACAACTACATTAGCAGAAATGTGCTGCTGAAGCAAGTCAGTTTTTTTGAATTTTTTGTAAGGGTCCCGCCTTACGAAATTTTAGCAAAAGTTTTTTTCGTAAACGATGCATTTTATTCTATTTTTAGGTTGTGTCACGATTCCTGATGACGTTTTGAAACATTTTATACAACTACAGCAGCAGAAATGTGCTGCTGAAGCAAGTCCGTTTTTTTGAATTTTTTGTAAGGGTCCCGCCTTACGAAATTTTAGCAAAAATTTTTTTTCGTAAACGATGCATTTTCTTCTATTTTTTGGTTGTGTTGGGACACCTGATTATGTTTTGAGACATTTTATACAACTACAGCAGCAGAAATGTGCTGCTGAAGCAAGTCCGTTTTTTTTAATTTTTTGTAAGGGTCCCGCCTTACGAAATTTTAGCAAAAATTTACTTCCGTAAATTATGCATTTTTTTCTATTTTTAGGTTGTGTCGGGACACCTGATGACGTTTTCAGACATTTTATACAACTACAGCAGCAGAAATGTGCTGCTGAAGCAAGTCCGTTTTTTTGAATTTTTTGTAAGGGTCCCGCCTTACGAAATTTTAGCAAAAGTTTTTTTCGTAAACGATGCATTTTATTCTATTTTTAGGTTGTGTCGGGATTCCTGATGACGTTTTGAAACATTTTATACAACTACAGCAGCAGAAATGTGCTGCTGAAGCAAGTCCGTTTTTTTGAATTTTTTGTAAGGGTCCCGCCTTACGAAATTTTAGCAAAATTTTTTTTCCGTAAACGATGCATTTTCTTCTATTTTTAGGTTGTGTCGGGACTCCTGATGACATTTTGAGACATTTTATACAACTACAGCAGCAGAAATGTGCTGCTGAAGCAAGTCCGTTTTTTTTAATTTTTTGTAAGGGTCCCGCCTTACGAAATTTTAGCAAAATTTTTTTTTCCTAAACGATGCATTTTCTTCTATTTTTTGGTTGTGTCGGGACACCTGATTATGTTTTGAGACATTTTATACAACTACAGCAGCAGAAATGTGCTGCTGAAGCAAGTCCGTTTTTTTGAATTTTTTGTAAGGGTCCCGACTTATGAAATTTTAGCAAAATTTTTTTTTCGTAAACGATGCATTTTCTTCTATTTTTAGGTTGTGTCGGGACACCTGATGACGTTTTGAGACATTTTATACAACTACAGCACCAGAAATGTGCTGCTGAAGCAAGTCCGTTTTTTTTAATTTTTTGTAACGGTCCCGCCTTACGATATTTTAGCAAATTTTTTTTTCGTAAACGATGCGTTTTCTTCTATTTTTTGGTTGTGTCGGGACACCTGATTATGTTTTGAGACATTTTATACAACTACAGCACCAGAAATGTGCTGCTGAAGCAAGTCCGTTTTTTTGAATTTTTTGTAAGGGTCCCGCCTTACGAAATTTTAGCAAAATTTTTTTTCCGTAAACGATGCATTTTTTTCTATTTTTAGGTTGTGTCGGGATACCTGATGACGTTTTCAGACATTTTATACAACTACAGCAGCAGAAATGTGCTGCTGAAGCAAGTCCGTTTTTTTAAATTTTTTGAAGGGTCCCGCCTTACGAAATTTTAGCAAAAATTTACTTCCGTAAATTATGCATTTTTTTCTATTTTTAGGTTGTGTCGGGACACCTGATGACGTTTTGAGACATTTTATACAACTACAGCAGCAGAAATGTGCTGCTGAAGCAAGTCCGTTTTTTAGAATTTTTTGTAAGGCCTTACGAAATTTTAGCTACATTTTTTTTTTGTAAACGATGCATTTTCTTCTATTTTTAAGTTGTGTCGGGACACCTGATGACATTTTGAGACATTTTATACAACTACAGCAGCAGAAATGTGCTGCTGAAGCAAGTCCGTTTTTTTGAATTTTTTGTAAGGGTCCCGCCTTACGAAATTTTAGCAAAAATTTTTTCCGTAAACTATGCATTTTCTTCTATTTTTAGGTTGTGTCGGGACTCCTGATGACGTTTTGAGACATTTTATACAACTACAGCAGCAGATTTGTGCTGCTGAAGCAAGTCCGTTCTTTTGAATTTTTTGTAAGGGTCCCGCCTTACGAAATTTTAGCAAAATTTTTTTTTCGTAAATGATGCATTTTCTTCTATTTTTAGGTTGTGTCGGGATACCTGATGACGTTTTGAGACATTTTATACAACTACAGCACCAGAAATGTGCTGCTGAAGCAAGTCCGTTTTTTTGAATTTTTTGTAAGGGTCTCGCCTTACGAAATTTTAGCAAAAAATGTTTTCCGTAAACGATGCATTTTATTCTATTTTTAGGTTGTGTCGGGACACCTGATGACGTTTTGAGACATTTTATACAACTACAGCAGCAGAAATGTGCTGCTGAAGCAAGTCCGTTTTTTTGAATTTTTTGTAAGGGTCCCGCCTTACGAAATTTTAGCAAAATTTTTTTTCGTAAACGATGCATTTTATTCTATTTTTAGGTTGTGTCGGGACTCCTGATGACGTTTTGAAACATTTTATACAACTACAGCACCAGAAATGTGCTGCTGAAGCAAGTCCGTTTTTTTGAATTTTTTGTAAGGGTCCCGCCTTACGAAATTTTAGCAAAATTTTTTTTCGTAAACGATGCATTTTATTCTATTTTTAGGTTGTGTCGGGACTCCTGATGACGTTTTGAAACATTTTATACAACTACAGCAGCAGAAATGTGCTGCTGAAGCAAGTCCGTTTTTTTGAATTTTTTGTAATGGTCCCGCCTTACGAAATTTTAGCAAATTTTTTTTTTCGTAAACGATGCATTTTCTTCTATTTTTAGGTTGTGTCGGGACACCTGATGACGTTTTGAGACATTTTATACAACTACAGCAGCAGAAATGTGCTGCTGAAGCAAGTCCGTTTTTTTGAATTTTTTGTAAGGGTCCCGCCTTATGAAATTTTAGCAAATTTTTTTTTTCGTAAACGATGCATTTTCTTCTATTTTTAGGTTGTGTCGGGACACCTGATGACGTTTTGAGACATTTTATACAACTACAGCAGCAGAAATGTGCTGCTGAAGCAAGTCCGTTTTTTTGAATTTTTTGTAAGGGTCCCGCCTTACGAAATTTTAGCAAAAAATGTTTTCAGTAAACTATGCATTTTTTTCTATTTTTAGGTTGTGTCGGGACACCTGATGACGTTTTGAGACATTTCATACAACTACAGCACCAGAAATGTGCTGCTGAAGCAAGTCCGTTTTTTTGAATTTTTTGTAAGGGTCCCGCCTTACGAAATTTTAGCAAAATTTTTTTTCGTAAACGATGCATTTTATTCTATTTTTAGGTTGTGTCGGGACTCCTGATGACGTTTTGAAACATTTTATACAACTACAGCACCAGAAATGTGCTGCTGAAGCAAGTCCGTTTTTTTGAATTTTTTGTAAGGGTCCCGCCTTACGAAATTTTAGCAAAATTTTTTTTCGTAAACGATGCATTTTATTCTATTTTTAGGTTGTGTCGGGACTCCTGATGACGTTTTGAAACATTTTATACAACTACAGCATCAGAAATGTGCTGCTGAAGCAAGTCCGTTTTTTTGAATTTTTTGTAAGGGGCCCGCCATACGAAATTTTAGCAAATTTTTTTTTTCGTAAACTATGCATTTTCTTCTATTTTTAGGTTGTGTCGGGACACCTGATGACGTTTTGAGACATTTTATACAACTACAGCACCAGAAATGTGCTGCTGAAGCAAGTCCGTTTTTTTGAATTTTTTGTAAGGGTCCCGCCTTACGAAATTTTAGCAAAAAATGTTTTCCGTAAACTATGCATTTTTTTCTATTTTTAGGTTGTGTCGGGACACCTGATGACGTTTTGAGACATTTTATACAACTACAGCAGCAGAAATGTGCTGCTGAAGCAAGTCCGTTTTTTTGAATTTTTTTGTAAGGGTCCCGCCTTACGAAATTTTAGCAAAAAATGTTTTCCGTAAACTATGCATTTTTTTCTATTTTTAGGTTGTGTCGGGACACCTGATGACGTTTTGAGACATTTTATACAACTACAGCACCAGAAATGTGCTGCTGAAGCAAGTCCGTTTTTTTGAATTTTTTGTAAGGGTCCCGCCTTACGAAATTTTAGCAAAATTTTTTTTTCGTAAACGATGCATTTTCTTCTATTTTTAGGTTGTGTCGGGACACCTGATGACGTTTTGAGACATTTTATACAACTACAGCAGCAGAAATGTGCTGCTGAAGCAAGTCCGTTTTTTTGAATTTTTTGTAAGGGTCCCGCCTTACGAAATTTTAGCAAAAAATGTTTTCCGTAAACTATGCATTTTTTTCTATTTTTAGGTTGTGTCGGGACACCTGATGACGTTTTGAAACATTTTATACAAATACAGCACCAGAAATGTGCTGCTGAAGCAAGTCCGTTTTTTTGAATTTTTTGTAAGGGTCCCGCCTTACGAAATTTTAGCAACATTTTTTTTCGTAAACGATGCATTTTATTCTATTTTTAGGTTGTGTCGGGACTCCTGATGACGTTTTGAAACATTTTATACAACTACAGCACCAGAAATGTGCTGCTGAAGCAAGTCCGTTTTTATGAATTTTTTGTAAGGGTCCCGCCTTACGAAATTTTAGCAAAAAATGTTTTCCGTAAACGATGCATTTTATTCTATTTTTAGGTTGTGTCGGGACACCTGATGACGTTTTGAAACATTTTATACAACTACAGCACCAGAAATGTGCTGCTGAAGCAAGTCCGTTTTTTTGAATTTTTTGTAAGGGTCCCGCCTTACGAAATTTTAGCAAAAGTTTTTTTCGTAAACGATGCATTTTATTCTATTTTTAGGTTGTGTCGGGATTCCTGATGACGTTTTGAAACATTTTATACAACTACAGCAGCAGAAATGTGCTGCTGAAGCAAGTCCGTTTTTTTGAATTTTTTGTAAGGGTCCCGCCTTACGAAATTTTAGCAAAATTTTTTTTCCGTAAACGATGCATTTTCTTCTATTTTTAGGTTGTGTCGGGACTCCTGATGACATTTTGAGACATTTTATACAACTACAGCAGCAGAAATGTGCTGCTGAAGCAAGTCCGTTTTTTTTAATTTTTTGTAAGGGTCCCGCCTTACGAAATTTTAGCAAAATTTTTTTTTCCTAAACGATGCATTTTCTTCTATTTTTTGGTTGTGTCGGGACACCTGATTATGTTTTGAGACATTTTATACAACTACAGCAGCAGAAATGTGCTGCTGAAGCAAGTCCGTTTTTTTGAATTTTTTGTAAGGGTCCCGACTTATGAAATTTTAGCAAAATTTTTTTTTCGTAAACGATGCATTTTCTTCTATTTTTAGGTTGTGTCGGGACACCTGATGACGTTTTGAGACATTTTATACAACTACAGCACCAGAAATGTGCTGCTGAAGCAAGTCCGTTTTTTTTAATTTTTTGTAACGGTCCCGCCTTACGATATTTTAGCAAATTTTTTTTTCGTAAACGATGCGTTTTCTTCTATTTTTTGGTTGTGTCGGGACACCTGATTATGTTTTGAGACATTTTATACAACTACAGCACCAGAAATGTGCTGCTGAAGCAAGTCCGTTTTTTTGAATTTTTTGTAAGGGTCCCGCCTTACGAAATTTTAGCAAAATTTTTTTTCCGTAAACGATGCATTTTTTTCTATTTTTAGGTTGTGTCGGGATACCTGATTAGGTTTTCAGACATTTTATACAACTACAGCAGCAGAAATGTGCTGCTGAAGCAAGTCCGTTTTTTTGAATTTTTTGTAAGGGTCCCGCCTTACGAAATTTTTGCAAAATTTTTTTTCCGTAAACTATGCATTTTCTTCTATTTTTAGGTTGTGTCGGGATACCTGATGACGTTTTCAGACATTTTATACAACTACAGCAGCAGAAATGTGCTGCTGAAGCAAGTCCGTTTTTTTAAATTTTTTGAAGGGTCCCGCCTTACGAAATTTTAGCAAAAATTTACTTCCGTAAATTATGCATTTTTTTCTATTTTTAGGTTGTGTCGGGACACCTGATGACGTTTTGAGACATTTTATACAACTACAGCAGCAGAAATGTGCTGCTGAAGCAAGTCCGTTTTTTAGAATTTTTTGTAAGGCCTTACGAAATTTTAGCTACATTTTTTTTTTGTAAACGATGCATTTTCTTCTATTTTTAAGTTGTGTCGGGACACCTGATGACATTTTGAGACATTTTATACAACTACAGCAGCAGAAATGTGCTGCTGAAGCAAGTCCGTTTTTTTGAATTTTTTGTAAGGGTCCCGCCTTACGAAATTTTAGCAAAAAATTTTTCCGTAAACTATGCATTTTCTTCTATTTTTAGGTTGTGTCGGGACTCCTGATGACGTTTTGAGACATTTTATACAACTACAGCAGCAGAATTGTGCTGCTGAAGCAAGTCCGTTCTTTTGAATTTTTTGTAAGGGTCCCGCCTTACGAAATTTTAGCAAAATTTTTTTTTCGTAAATGATGCATTTTCTTCTATTTTTAGGTTGTGTCGGGATACCTGATGACGTTTTGAGACATTTTATACAACTACAGCACCAGAAATGTGCTGCTGAAGCAAGTCCGTTTTTTTGAATTTTTTGTAAGGGTCTCGCCTTACGAAATTTTAGCAAAAAATGTTTTCCGTAAACGATGCATTTTATTCTATTTTTAGGTTGTGTCGGGACACCTGATGACGTTTTGAGACATTTTATACAACTACAGCAGCAGAAATGTGCTGCTGAAGCAAGTCCGTTTTTTTGAATTTTTTGTAAGGGTCCCGCCTTACGAAATTTTAGCAAAATTTTTTTTCGTAAACGATGCATTTTATTCTATTTTTAGGTTGTGTCGGGACTCCTGATGACGTTTTGAAACATTTTATACAACTACAGCACCAGAAATGTGCTGCTGAAGCAAGTCCGTTTTTTTGAATTTTTTGTAAGGGTCCCGCCTTACGAAATTTTAGCAAAATTTTTTTTCGTAAACGATGCATTTTATTCTATTTTTAGGTTGTGTCGGGACTCCTGATGACGTTTTGAAACATTTTATACAACTACAGCAGCAGAAATGTGCTGCTGAAGCAAGTCCGTTTTTTTGAATTTTTTGTAATGGTCCCGCCTTACGAAATTTTAGCAAATTTTTTTTTTCGTAAACGATGCATTTTCTTCTATTTTTAGGTTGTGTCGGGACACCTGATGACGTTTTGAGACATTTTATACAACTACAGCAGCAGAAATGTGCTGCTGAAGCAAGTCCGTTTTTTTGAATTTTTTGTAAGGGTCCCGCCTTACGAAATTTTAGCAAAAAATGTTTTCCGTAAACTATGCATTTTTTTCTATTTTTAGGTTGTGTCGGGACTCCTGATGACGTTTTGAGACATTTTATACAACTACAGCACCAGAAATGTGCTGCTGAAGCAAGTCCGTTTTTTTGAATTTTTTGTAAGGGTCCCGCCTTACGAAATTTTAGCAAAATTTTTTTTCGTAAACGATGCATTTTATTCTATTTTTAGGTTGTGTTGGGACTCCTGATGACGTTTTGAAACATTTTATACAACTACAGCACCAGAAATGTGCTGCTGAAGCAAGTCCGTTTTTATGAATTTTTTGTAAGGGTCCCGCCTTACGAAATTTTAGCAAAATTTTTTTTCGTAAACGATGCATTTTATTCTATTTTTAGGTTGTGTCGGGACTCCTGATGACGTTTTGAAACATTTTATACAACTACAGCATCAGAAATGTGCTGCTGAAGCAAGTCCGTTTTTTTGAATTTTTTGTAAGGGTCCTGCCTTATGAAATTTTAGCAAATTTTTTTTTTCGTAAACGATGCATTTTCTTCTATTTTTAGGTTGTGTCCGGACACCTGATGACGTTTTGAGACATTTTATACAACTACAGCAGCAGAAATGTGCTGCTGAAGCAAGTCCGTTTTTTTGAATTTTTTGTAAGGGTCCCGCCTTATGAAATTTTAGCAAATTTTTTTTTTCGTAAACGATGCATTTTCTTCTATTTTTAGGTTGTGTCGGGACACCTGATGACGTTTTGAGACATTTTATACAACTACAGCAGCAGAAATGTGCTGCTGAAGCAAGTCCGTTTTTTTGAATTTTTTGTAAGGGTCCCGCCTTACGAAATTTTAGCAAAAAATGTTTTCAGTAAACTATGCATTTTTTTCTATTTTTAGGTTGTGTCGGGACACCTGATGACGTTTTGAGACATTTCATACAACTACAGCACCAGAAATGTGCTGCTGAAGCAAGTCCGTTTTTTTGAATTTTTTGTAAGGGTCCCGCCTTACGAAATTTTAGCAAAAAATGTTTTCCGTAAACTATGCATTTTTTTCTATTTTTAGGTTGTGTCGGGACTCCTGATGACGTTTTGAGACATTTTATACAACTACAGCACCAGAAATGTGCTGCTGAAGCAAGTCCGTTTTTTTGAATTTTTTGTAAGGGTCCCGCCTTACGAAATTTTAGCAAAATTTTTTTTCGTAAACGATGCATTTTATTCTATTTTTAGGTTGTGTTGGGACTCCTGATGACGTTTTGAAACATTTTATACAACTACAGCACCAGAAATGTGCTGCTGAAGCAAGTCCGTTTTTATGAATTTTTTGTAAGGGTCCCGCCTTACGAAATTTTAGCAAAATTTTTTTTCGTAAACGATGCATTTTATTCTATTTTTAGGTTGTGTCGGGACTCCTGATGACGTTTTGAAACATTTTATACAACTACAGCATCAGAAATGTGCTGCTGAAGCAAGTCCGTTTTTTTGAATTTTTTGTAAGGGTCCTGCCTTATGAAATTTTAGCAAATTTTTTTTTTCGTAAACGATGCATTTTCTTCTATTTTTAGGTTGTGTCCGGACACCTGATGACGTTTTGAGACATTTTATACAACTACAGCAGCAGAAATGTGCTGCTGAAGCAAGTCCGTTTTTTTGAATTTTTTGTAAGGGTCCCGCCTTATGAAATTTTAGCAAATTTTTTTTTTCGTAAACGATGCATTTTCTTCTATTTTTAGGTTGTGTCGGGACACCTGATGACGTTTTGAGACATTTTATACAACTACAGCAGCAGAAATGTGCTGCTGAAGCAAGTCCGTTTTTTTGAATTTTTTGTAAGGGTCCCGCCTTACGAAATTTTAGCAAAAAATGTTTTCAGTAAACTATGCATTTTTTTCTATTTTTAGGTTGTGTCGGGACACCTGATGACGTTTTGAGACATTTCATACAACTACAGCACCAGAAATGTGCTGCTGAAGCAAGTCCGTTTTTTTGAATTTTTTGTAAGGGTCCCGCCTTACGAAATTTTAGCAAAATTTTTTTTCGTAAACGATGCATTTTATTCTATTTTTAGGTTGTGTCGGGACTCCTGATGACGTTTTGAAACATTTTATACAACTACAGCACCAGAAATGTGCTGCTGAAGCAAGTCCGTTTTTTTGAATTTTTTGTAAGGGTCCCGCCTTACGAAATTTTAGCAAAATTTTTTTTCGTAAACGATGCATTTTATTCTATTTTTAGGTTGTGTCGGGACTCCTGATGACGTTTTGAAACATTTTATACAACTACAGCATCAGAAATGTGCTGCTGAAGCAAGTCCGTTTTTTTGAATTTTTTGTAAGGGGCCCGCCATACGAAATTTTAGCAAATTTTTTTTTTCGTAAACGATGCGTTTTCTTCTATTTTTTGGTTGTGTCGGGACACCTGATTATGTTTTGAGACATTTTATACAACTACAGCACCAGAAATGTGCTGCTGAAGCAAGTCCGTTTTTTTGAATTTTTTGTAAGGGTCCCGCCTTACGAAATTTTAGCAAAAATTTTTTTCCGTAAATGATGCATTTTTTTCTATTTTTAGGTTGTGTCGGGATACCTGATTATGTTTTCAGACATTTTATACAACTACAGCAGCAGAAATGTGCTGCTGAAGCAAGTCCGTTTTTTAAATTTTTTTGTAAGGGTCCCGACTTATGAAATTTTAGCAAAAATTTTTTTTCGTAAACGATGCATTTTCTTCTATTTTTAGGTTGTGTCGGGACACCTGATGACATTTTGAGACATTTTATACAACTACATTAGCAGAAATGTGCTGCTGAAGCAAGTCAGTTTTTTTGAATTTTTTGTAAGGGTCCCGCCTTACGAAATTTTAGCAAAAGTTTTTTTCGTAAACGATGCATTTTATTCTATTTTTAGGTTGTGTCACGATTCCTGATGACGTTTTGAAACATTTTATACAACTACAGCAGCAGAAATGTGCTGCTGAAGCAAGTCCGTTTTTTTGAATTTTTTGTAAGGGTCCCGCCTTACGAAATTTTAGCAAAAATTTTTTTTCGTAAACGATGCATTTTCTTCTATTTTTTGGTTGTGTTGGGACACCTGATTATGTTTTGAGACATTTTATACAACTACAGCAGCAGAAATGTGCTGCTGAAGCAAGTCCGTTTTTTTTAATTTTTTGTAAGGGTCCCGCCTTACGAAATTTTAGCAAAAATTTACTTCCGTAAATTATGCATTTTTTTCTATTTTTAGGTTGTGTCGGGACACCTGATGACGTTTTCAGACATTTTATACAACTACAGCAGCAGAAATGTGCTGCTGAAGCAAGTCCGTTTTTTTGAATTTTTTGTAAGGGTCCCGCCTTACGAAATTTTAGCAAAAGTTTTTTTCGTAAACGATGCATTTTATTCTATTTTTAGGTTGTGTCGGGATTCCTGATGACGTTTTGAAACATTTTATACAACTACAGCAGCAGAAATGTGCTGCTGAAGCAAGTCCGTTTTTTTGAATTTTTTGTAAGGGTCCCGCCTTACGAAATTTTAGCAAAATTTTTTTTCCGTAAACGATGCATTTTCTTCTATTTTTAGGTTGTGTCGGGACTCCTGATGACATTTTGAGACATTTTATACAACTACAGCAGCAGAAATGTGCTGCTGAAGCAAGTCCGTTTTTTTTAATTTTTTGTAAGGGTCCCGCCTTACGAAATTTTAGCAAAATTTTTTTTTCCTAAACGATGCATTTTCTTCTATTTTTTGGTTGTGTCGGGACACCTGATTATGTTTTGAGACATTTTATACAACTACAGCAGCAGAAATGTGCTGCTGAAGCAAGTCCGTTTTTTTGAATTTTTTGTAAGGGTCCCGACTTATGAAATTTTAGCAAAATTTTTTTTTCGTAAACGATGCATTTTCTTCTATTTTTAGGTTGTGTCGGGACACCTGATGACGTTTTGAGACATTTTATACAACTACAGCACCAGAAATGTGCTGCTGAAGCAAGTCCGTTTTTTTTAATTTTTTGTAACGGTCCCGCCTTACGATATTTTAGCAAATTTTTTTTTCGTAAACGATGCGTTTTCTTCTATTTTTTGGTTGTGTCGGGACACCTGATTATGTTTTGAGACATTTTATACAACTACAGCACCAGAAATGTGCTGCTGAAGCAAGTCCGTTTTTTTGAATTTTTTGTAAGGGTCCCGCCTTACGAAATTTTAGCAAAATTTTTTTTCCGTAAACGATGCATTTTTTTCTATTTTTAGGTTGTGTCGGGATACCTGATGACGTTTTCAGACATTTTATACAACTACAGCAGCAGAAATGTGCTGCTGAAGCAAGTCCGTTTTTTTAAATTTTTTGAAGGGTCCCGCCTTACGAAATTTTAGCAAAAATTTACTTCCGTAAATTATGCATTTTTTTCTATTTTTAGGTTGTGTCGGGACACCTGATGACGTTTTGAGACATTTTATACAACTACAGCAGCAGAAATGTGCTGCTGAAGCAAGTCCGTTTTTTAGAATTTTTTGTAAGGCCTTACGAAATTTTAGCTACATTTTTTTTTTGTAAACGATGCATTTTCTTCTATTTTTAAGTTGTGTCGGGACACCTGATGACATTTTGAGACATTTTATACAACTACAGCAGCAGAAATGTGCTGCTGAAGCAAGTCCGTTTTTTTGAATTTTTTGTAAGGGTCCCGCCTTACGAAATTTTAGCAAAAATTTTTTCCGTAAACTATGCATTTTCTTCTATTTTTAGGTTGTGTCGGGACTCCTGATGACGTTTTGAGACATTTTATACAACTACAGCAGCAGAATTGTGCTGCTGAAGCAAGTCCGTTCTTTTGAATTTTTTGTAAGGGTCCCGCCTTACGAAATTTTAGCAAAATTTTTTTTTCGTAAATGATGCATTTTCTTCTATTTTTAGGTTGTGTCGGGATACCTGATGACGTTTTGAGACATTTTATACAACTACAGCACCAGAAATGTGCTGCTGAAGCAAGTCCGTTTTTTTGAATTTTTTGTAAGGGTCTCGCCTTACGAAATTTTAGCAAAAAATGTTTTCCGTAAACGATGCATTTTATTCTATTTTTAGGTTGTGTCGGGACACCTGATGACGTTTTGAGACATTTTATACAACTACAGCAGCAGAAATGTGCTGCTGAAGCAAGTCCGTTTTTTTGAATTTTTTGTAAGGGTCCCGCCTTACGAAATTTTAGCAAAATTTTTTTTCGTAAACGATGCATTTTATTCTATTTTTAGGTTGTGTCGGGACTCCTGATGACGTTTTGAAACATTTTATACAACTACAGCACCAGAAATGTGCTGCTGAAGCAAGTCCGTTTTTTTGAATTTTTTGTAAGGGTCCCGCCTTACGAAATTTTAGCAAAATTTTTTTTCGTAAACGATGCATTTTATTCTATTTTTAGGTTGTGTCGGGACTCCTGATGACGTTTTGAAACATTTTATACAACTACAGCAGCAGAAATGTGCTGCTGAAGCAAGTCCGTTTTTTTGAATTTTTTGTAATGGTCCCGCCTTACGAAATTTTAGCAAATTTTTTTTTTCGTAAACGATGCATTTTCTTCTATTTTTAGGTTGTGTCGGGACACCTGATGACGTTTTGAGACATTTTATACAACTACAGCAGCAGAAATGTGCTGCTGAAGCAAGTCCGTTTTTTTGAATTTTTTGTAAGGGTCCCGCCTTACGAAATTTTAGCAAAAAATGTTTTCCGTAAACTATGCATTTTTTTCTATTTTTAGGTTGTGTCGGGACTCCTGATGACGTTTTGAGACATTTTATACAACTACAGCACCAGAAATGTGCTGCTGAAGCAAGTCCGTTTTTTTGAATTTTTTGTAAGGGTCCCGCCTTACGAAATTTTAGCAAAATTTTTTTTCGTAAACGATGCATTTTATTCTATTTTTAGGTTGTGTTGGGACTCCTGATGACGTTTTGAAACATTTTATACAACTACAGCACCAGAAATGTGCTGCTGAAGCAAGTCCGTTTTTATGAATTTTTTGTAAGGGTCCCGCCTTACGAAATTTTAGCAAAATTTTTTTTCGTAAACGATGCATTTTATTCTATTTTTAGGTTGTGTCGGGACTCCTGATGACGTTTTGAAACATTTTATACAACTACAGCATCAGAAATGTGCTGCTGAAGCAAGTCCGTTTTTTTGAATTTTTTGTAAGGGTCCTGCCTTATGAAATTTTAGCAAATTTTTTTTTTCGTAAACGATGCATTTTCTTCTATTTTTAGGTTGTGTCCGGACACCTGATGACGTTTTGAGACATTTTATACAACTACAGCAGCAGAAATGTGCTGCTGAAGCAAGTCCGTTTTTTTGAATTTTTTGTAAGGGTCCCGCCTTATGAAATTTTAGCAAATTTTTTTTTTCGTAAACGATGCATTTTCTTCTATTTTTAGGTTGTGTCGGGACACCTGATGACGTTTTGAGACATTTTATACAACTACAGCAGCAGAAATGTGCTGCTGAAGCAAGTCCGTTTTTTTGAATTTTTTGTAAGGGTCCCGCCTTACGAAATTTTAGCAAAAAATGTTTTCAGTAAACTATGCATTTTTTTCTATTTTTAGGTTGTGTCGGGACACCTGATGACGTTTTGAGACATTTCATACAACTACAGCACCAGAAATGTGCTGCTGAAGCAAGTCCGTTTTTTTGAATTTTTTGTAAGGGTCCCGCCTTACGAAATTTTAGCAAAATTTTTTTTCGTAAACGATGCATTTTATTCTATTTTTAGGTTGTGTCGGGACTCCTGATGACGTTTTGAAACATTTTATACAACTACAGCACCAGAAATGTGCTGCTGAAGCAAGTCCGTTTTTTTGAATTTTTTGTAAGGGTCCCGCCTTACGAAATTTTAGCAAAATTTTTTTTCGTAAACGATGCATTTTATTCTATTTTTAGGTTGTGTCGGGACTCCTGATGACGTTTTGAAACATTTTATACAACTACAGCATCAGAAATGTGCTGCTGAAGCAAGTCCGTTTTTTTGAATTTTTTGTAAGGGGCCCGCCATACGAAATTTTAGCAAATTTTTTTTTTCGTAAACTATGCATTTTCTTCTATTTTTAGGTTGTGTCGGGACACCTGATGACGTTTTGAGACATTTTATACAACTACAGCACCAGAAATGTGCTGCTGAAGCAAGTCCGTTTTTTTGAATTTTTTGTAAGGGTCCCGCCTTACGAAATTTTAGCAAAAAATGTTTTCCGTAAACTATGCATTTTTTTCTATTTTTAGGTTGTGTCGGGACACCTGATGACGTTTTGAGACATTTTATACAACTACAGCAGCAGAAATGTGCTGCTGAAGCAAGTCCGTTTTTTTGAATTTTTTTGTAAGGGTCCCGCCTTACGAAATTTTAGCAAAAAATGTTTTCCGTAAACTATGCATTTTTTTCTATTTTTAGGTTGTGTCGGGACACCTGATGACGTTTTGAGACATTTTATACAACTACAGCACCAGAAATGTGCTGCTGAAGCAAGTCCGTTTTTTTGAATTTTTTGTAAGGGTCCCGCCTTACGAAATTTTAGCAAAATTTTTTTTTCGTAAACGATGCATTTTCTTCTATTTTTAGGTTGTGTCGGGACACCTGATGACGTTTTGAGACATTTTATACAACTACAGCAGCAGAAATGTGCTGCTGAAGCAAGTCCGTTTTTTTGAATTTTTTGTAAGGGTCCCGCCTTACGAAATTTTAGCAAAAAATGTTTTCCGTAAACTATGCATTTTTTTCTATTTTTAGGTTGTGTCGGGACACCTGATGACGTTTTGAAACATTTTATACAAATACAGCACCAGAAATGTGCTGCTGAAGCAAGTCCGTTTTTTTGAATTTTTTGTAAGGGTCCCGCCTTACGAAATTTTAGCAACATTTTTTTTCGTAAACGATGCATTTTATTCTATTTTTAGGTTGTGTCGGGACTCCTGATGACGTTTTGAAACATTTTATACAACTACAGCACCAGAAATGTGCTGCTGAAGCAAGTCCGTTTTTATGAATTTTTTGTAAGGGTCCCGCCTTACGAAATTTTAGCAAAAAATGTTTTCCGTAAACGATGCATTTTATTCTATTTTTAGGTTGTGTCGGGACACCTGATGACGTTTTGAAACATTTTATACAACTACAGCACCAGAAATGTGCTGCTGAAGCAAGTCCGTTTTTTTGAATTTTTTGTAAGGGTCCCGCCTTACGAAATTTTAGCAACATTTTTTTTCGTAAACGATGCATTTTATTCTATTTTTAGTTTGTGTCGGGACTCCTAAAGACGTTTTGAAACATTTTATACAACTACAGCACCAGAAATGTGCTGCTGAAGCAAGTCCGTTTTTTTGAATTTTTTGTAAGGGTCCCGCCTTACGAAATTTTAGCAAATTTTTTTTTTTCGTAAACGATGCATTTTCTTCTATTTTTAGGTTGTGTCGGGACACCTGATGACGTTTTGAGACATTTTATACAACTACAGCAGCAGAAATGTGCTGCTGAAGCAAGTCCGTTTTTTTGAATTTTTTGTAAGGGTCCCGCCTTACGAAATTTTAGCAAAAAATGTTTTCCGTAAACTATGCATTTTTTTCTATTTTTAGGTTGTGTCGGGACACCTGATGACGTTTTGAGACATTTTATACAACTACAGCAGCAGAAATGTGCTGCTGAAGCAAGTCCGTTTTTTTGAATTTTTTGTAAGGGTCCCGCCTTACGAAATTTTAGCAAAAAATGTTTTCCGTAAACTATGCATTTTTTTCTATTTTTAGGTTGTGTCGGGACACCTGATGACGTTTTGAAACATTTTATACAACTACAGCACCAGAAATGTGCTGCTGAAGCAAGTCCGTTTTTTTGAATTTTTTGTAAGGGTCCCGCCTTACGAAATTTTAGCAAAATTTTTTTTCGTAAACGATGCATTTTATTCTATTTTTAGTTTGTGTCGGGACTCCTGATGACGTTTTGAAACATTTTATACAACTACAGCACCAGAAATGTGCTGCTGAAGCAAGTCCGTTTTTTTGAATTTTTTGTAAGGGTCCCGCCTTACGAAATTTTAGCAAATTTTTTTTTTTCGTAAACGATGCATTTTCTTCTATTTTTAGGTTGTGTCGGGACACCTGATGACGTTTTGAGACATTTTATACAACTACAGCAGCAGAAATGTGCTGCTGAAGCAAGTCCGTTTTTTTGAATTTTTTGTAAGGGTCCCGCCTTACGAAATTTTAGCAAAAAATGTTTTCCGTAAACTATGCATTTTTTTCTATTTTTAGGTTGTGTCGGGACACCTGATGACGTTTTGAGACATTTTATACAACTACAGCACCAGAAATGTGCTGCTGAAGCAAGTCCGTTTTTTTGAATTTTTTGTAAGGGTCCCGCCTTACGAAATTTTAGCAAAAAATGTTTTCCGTAAACTATGCATTTTTTTCTATTTTTAGGTTGTGTCGGGACACCTGATGACGTTTTGAGACATTTTATACAACTACAGCACCAGAAATGTGCTGCTGAAGCAAGTCCGTTTTTTTGAATTTTTTATAAGGGTCCCGCCTTACGAAATTTTAGCAAAATTTTTTTTCGTAAACGATGCATTTTATTCTATTTTTAGGTTGTGTCGGGACTCCTGATGACGTTTTGAAACATTTTATACAACTACAGCACCAGAAATGTGCTGCTGAAGCAAGTCCGTTTTTTTGAATTTTTTGTAAGGGTCCCGCCTTACGAAATTTTAGCAAAAATTTATTTCCGTAAACTATGCATTTTCTTCTATTTTTAGGTTGTGTCGGGATACCTGATGACGTTTTCAGACATTTTATACAACTACAGCAGCAGAAATGTGCTGCTGAAGCAAGTCCGTTTTTTTTAATTTTTTGTAAGGGTCCCGCCTTACGAAATTTTAGCAAAAATTTTTTTTCGTAAACGATGCATTTTCTTCTATTTTTTGGTTGTCGGGACACCTGATTATGTTTTGAGACATTTTATACAACTACAGCAGCAGAAATGTGCTGCTGAAGCAAGTCCGTTTTTTTGAATTTTTTGTAAGGGTCCCGACTTATGAAATTTTAGCAAAAATTTTTTTTCGTAAACGATGCATTTTCTTCTATTTTTAGGTTGTGTCGGGACACCTGATGACGTTTTGAGACATTTTATACAACTACAGCACCAGAAATGTGCTGCTGAAGCAAGTCCGTTTTTTTAAATTTTTTGTAACGGTCCCGCCTTACGATATTTTAGCAAATTTTTGTTTTCGTAAACGATGCGTTTTCTTCTATTTTTTGGTTGTGTCGGGACACCTGATTATGTTTTGAGACATTTTATACAACTACAGCACCAGAAATGTGCTGCTGAAGCAAGTCCGTTTTTTTGAATTTTTTGTAAGGGTCCCGCCTTACGAAATTTTAGCAAAAATTTTTTTCCGTAAATGATGCATTTTTTTCTATTTTTAGGTTGTGTCGGGATACCTGATTATGTTTTCAGACATTTTATACAACTACAGCAGCAGAAATGTGCTGCTGAAGCAAGTCCGTTTTTTAAATTTTTTTGTAAGGGTCCCGACTTATGAAATTTTAGCAAAAATTTTTTTTCGTAAACGATGCATTTTCTTCTATTTTTAGGTTGTGTCGGGACACCTGATGACATTTTGAGACATTTTATACAACTACATTAGCAGAAATGTGCTGCTGAAGCAAGTCAGTTTTTTTGAATTTTTTGTAAGGGTCCCGCCTTACGAAATTTTAGCAAAAGTTTTTTTCGTAAACGATGCATTTTATTCTATTTTTAGGTTGTGTCACGATTCCTGATGACGTTTTGAAACATTTTATACAACTACAGCAGCAGAAATGTGCTGCTGAAGCAAGTCCGTTTTTTTGAATTTTTTGTAAGGGTCCCGCCTTACGAAATTTTAGCAAAATTTTTTTTCCGTAAACTATGCATTTTCTTCTATTTTTAGGTTGTGTCGGGATACCTGATGACGTTTTCAGACATTTTATACAACTACAGCAGCAGAAATGTGCTGCTGAAGCAAGTCCGTTTTTTTAAATTTTTTGTAAGGGTCCCGCCTTACGAAATTTTAGCAAAAATTTTTTTTCGTAAACGATGCATTTTCTTCTATTTTTTGGTTGTGTTGGGACACCTGATTATGTTTTGAGACATTTTATACAACTACAGCAGCAGAAATGTGCTGCTGAAGCAAGTCCGTTTTTTTTAATTTTTTGTAAGGGTCCCGCCTTACGAAATTTTAGCAAAAATTTACTTCCGTAAATTATGCATTTTTTTCTATTTTTAGGTTGTGTCGGGACACCTGATGACGTTTTCAGACATTTTATACAACTACAGCAGCAGAAATGTGCTGCTGAAGCAAGTCCGTTTTTTTGAATTTTTTGTAAGGGTCCCGCCTTACGAAATTTTAGCAAAAGTTTTTTTCGTAAACGATGCATTTTATTCTATTTTTAGGTTGTGTCGGGATTCCTGATGACGTTTTGAAACATTTTATACAACTACAGCAGCAGAAATGTGCTGCTGAAGCAAGTCCGTTTTTTTGAATTTTTTGTAAGGGTCCCGCCTTACGAAATTTTAGCAAAAATTTTTTTCCGTAAACGATGCATTTTCTTCTATTTTTAGGTTGTGTCGGGACTCCTGATGACATTTTGAGACATTTTATACAACTACAGCAGCAGAAATGTGCTGCTGAAGCAAGTCCGTTTTTTTTAATTTTTTGTAAGGGTCCCGCCTTACGAAATTTTAGCAAAATTTTTTTTTCCTAAACGATGCATTTTCTTCTATTTTTTGGTTGTGTCGGGACACCTGATTATGTTTTGAGACATTTTATACAACTACAGCAGCAGAAATGTGCTGCTGAAGCAAGTCCGTTTTTTTGAATTTTTTGTAAGGGTCCCGACTTATGAAATTTTAGCAAAATTTTTTTTTCGTAAACGATGCATTTTCTTCTATTTTTAGGTTGTGTCGGGACACCTGATGACGTTTTGAGACATTTTATACAACTACAGCACCAGAAATGTGCTGCTGAAGCAAGTCCGTTTTTTTTAATTTTTTGTAACGGTCCCGCCTTACGATATTTTAGCAAATTTTTTTTTCGTAAACGATGCGTTTTCTTCTATTTTTTGGTTGTGTCGGGACACCTGATTATGTTTTGAGACATTTTATACAACTACAGCACCAGAAATGTGCTGCTGAAGCAAGTCCGTTTTTTTGAATTTTTTGTAAGGGTCCCGCCTTACGAAATTTTAGCAAAATTTTTTTTCCGTAAACGATGCATTTTTTTCTATTTTTAGGTTGTGTCGGGATACCTGATTAGGTTTTCAGACATTTTATACAACTACAGCAGCAGAAATGTGCTGCTGAAGCAAGTCCGTTTTTTTGAATTTTTTGTAAGGGTCCCGCCTTACGAAATTTTTGCAAAATTTTTTTTCCGTAAACTATGCATTTTCTTCTATTTTTAGGTTGTGTCGGGATACCTGATGACGTTTTCAGACATTTTATACAACTACAGCAGCAGAAATGTGCTGCTGAAGCAAGTCCGTTTTTTTAAATTTTTTGAAGGGTCCCGCCTTACGAAATTTTAGCAAAAATTTACTTCCGTAAATTATGCATTTTTTTCTATTTTTAGGTTGTGTCGGGACACCTGATGACGTTTTGAGACATTTTATACAACTACAGCAGCAGAAATGTGCTGCTGAAGCAAGTCCGTTTTTTAGAATTTTTTGTAAGGCCTTACGAAATTTTAGCTACATTTTTTTTTTGTAAACGATGCATTTTCTTCTATTTTTAAGTTGTGTCGGGACACCTGATGACATTTTGAGACATTTTATACAACTACAGCAGCAGAAATGTGCTGCTGAAGCAAGTCCGTTTTTTTGAATTTTTTGTAAGGGTCCCGCCTTACGAAATTTTAGCAAAAAATTTTTCCGTAAACTATGCATTTTCTTCTATTTTTAGGTTGTGTCGGGACTCCTGATGACGTTTTGAGACATTTTATACAACTACAGCAGCAGAATTGTGCTGCTGAAGCAAGTCCGTTCTTTTGAATTTTTTGTAAGGGTCCCGCCTTACGAAATTTTAGCAAAATTTTTTTTTCGTAAATGATGCATTTTCTTCTATTTTTAGGTTGTGTCGGGATACCTGATGACGTTTTGAGACATTTTATACAACTACAGCACCAGAAATGTGCTGCTGAAGCAAGTCCGTTTTTTTGAATTTTTTGTAAGGGTCTCGCCTTACGAAATTTTAGCAAAAAATGTTTTCCGTAAACGATGCATTTTATTCTATTTTTAGGTTGTGTCGGGACACCTGATGACGTTTTGAGACATTTTATACAACTACAGCAGCAGAAATGTGCTGCTGAAGCAAGTCCGTTTTTTTGAATTTTTTGTAAGGGTCCCGCCTTACGAAATTTTAGCAAAATTTTTTTTCGTAAACGATGCATTTTATTCTATTTTTAGGTTGTGTCGGGACTCCTGATGACGTTTTGAAACATTTTATACAACTACAGCACCAGAAATGTGCTGCTGAAGCAAGTCCGTTTTTTTGAATTTTTTGTAAGGGTCCCGCCTTACGAAATTTTAGCAAAATTTTTTTTCGTAAACGATGCATTTTATTCTATTTTTAGGTTGTGTCGGGACTCCTGATGACGTTTTGAAACATTTTATACAACTACAGCAGCAGAAATGTGCTGCTGAAGCAAGTCCGTTTTTTTGAATTTTTTGTAATGGTCCCGCCTTACGAAATTTTAGCAAATTTTTTTTTTCGTAAACGATGCATTTTCTTCTATTTTTAGGTTGTGTCGGGACACCTGATGACGTTTTGAGACATTTTATACAACTACAGCAGCAGAAATGTGCTGCTGAAGCAAGTCCGTTTTTTTGAATTTTTTGTAAGGGTCCCGCCTTACGAAATTTTAGCAAAAAATGTTTTCCGTAAACTATGCATTTTTTTCTATTTTTAGGTTGTGTCGGGACTCCTGATGACGTTTTGAGACATTTTATACAACTACAGCACCAGAAATGTGCTGCTGAAGCAAGTCCGTTTTTTTGAATTTTTTGTAAGGGTCCCGCCTTACGAAATTTTAGCAAAATTTTTTTTCGTAAACGATGCATTTTATTCTATTTTTAGGTTGTGTTGGGACTCCTGATGACGTTTTGAAACATTTTATACAACTACAGCACCAGAAATGTGCTGCTGAAGCAAGTCCGTTTTTATGAATTTTTTGTAAGGGTCCCGCCTTACGAAATTTTAGCAAAATTTTTTTTCGTAAACGATGCATTTTATTCTATTTTTAGGTTGTGTCGGGACTCCTGATGACGTTTTGAAACATTTTATACAACTACAGCATCAGAAATGTGCTGCTGAAGCAAGTCCGTTTTTTTGAATTTTTTGTAAGGGTCCTGCCTTATGAAATTTTAGCAAATTTTTTTTTTCGTAAACGATGCATTTTCTTCTATTTTTAGGTTGTGTCCGGACACCTGATGACGTTTTGAGACATTTTATACAACTACAGCAGCAGAAATGTGCTGCTGAAGCAAGTCCGTTTTTTTGAATTTTTTGTAAGGGTCCCGCCTTATGAAATTTTAGCAAATTTTTTTTTTCGTAAACGATGCATTTTCTTCTATTTTTAGGTTGTGTCGGGACACCTGATGACGTTTTGAGACATTTTATACAACTACAGCAGCAGAAATGTGCTGCTGAAGCAAGTCCGTTTTTTTGAATTTTTTGTAAGGGTCCCGCCTTACGAAATTTTAGCAAAAAATGTTTTCAGTAAACTATGCATTTTTTTCTATTTTTAGGTTGTGTCGGGACACCTGATGACGTTTTGAGACATTTCATACAACTACAGCACCAGAAATGTGCTGCTGAAGCAAGTCCGTTTTTTTGAATTTTTTGTAAGGGTCCCGCCTTACGAAATTTTAGCAAAATTTTTTTTCGTAAACGATGCATTTTATTCTATTTTTAGGTTGTGTCGGGACTCCTGATGACGTTTTGAAACATTTTATACAACTACAGCACCAGAAATGTGCTGCTGAAGCAAGTCCGTTTTTTTGAATTTTTTGTAAGGGTCCCGCCTTACGAAATTTTAGCAAAATTTTTTTTCGTAAACGATGCATTTTATTCTATTTTTAGGTTGTGTCGGGACTCCTGATGACGTTTTGAAACATTTTATACAACTACAGCATCAGAAATGTGCTGCTGAAGCAAGTCCGTTTTTTTGAATTTTTTGTAAGGGGCCCGCCATACGAAATTTTAGCAAATTTTTTTTTTCGTAAACGATGCGTTTTCTTCTATTTTTTGGTTGTGTCGGGACACCTGATTATGTTTTGAGACATTTTATACAACTACAGCACCAGAAATGTGCTGCTGAAGCAAGTCCGTTTTTTTGAATTTTTTGTAAGGGTCCCGCCTTACGAAATTTTAGCAAAAATTTTTTTCCGTAAATGATGCATTTTTTTCTATTTTTAGGTTGTGTCGGGATACCTGATTATGTTTTCAGACATTTTATACAACTACAGCAGCAGAAATGTGCTGCTGAAGCAAGTCCGTTTTTTAAATTTTTTTGTAAGGGTCCCGACTTATGAAATTTTAGCAAAAATTTTTTTTCGTAAACGATGCATTTTCTTCTATTTTTAGGTTGTGTCGGGACACCTGATGACATTTTGAGACATTTTATACAACTACATTAGCAGAAATGTGCTGCTGAAGCAAGTCAGTTTTTTTGAATTTTTTGTAAGGGTCCCGCCTTATGAAATTTTAGCAAAAGTTTTTTTCGTAAACGATGCATTTTATTCTATTTTTAGGTTGTGTCACGATTCCTGATGACGTTTTGAAACATTTTATACAACTACAGCAGCAGAAATGTGCTGCTGAAGCAAGTCCGTTTTTTTGAATTTTTTGTAAGGGTCCCGCCTTACGAAATTTTAGCAAAAATTTTTTTTCGTAAACGATGCATTTTCTTCTATTTTTTGGTTGTGTTGGGACACCTGATTATGTTTTGAGACATTTTATACAACTACAGCAGCAGAAATGTGCTGCTGAAGCAAGTCCGTTTTTTTTAATTTTTTGTAAGGGTCCCGCCTTACGAAATTTTAGCAAAAATTTACTTCCGTAAATTATGCATTTTTTTCTATTTTTAGGTTGTGTCGGGACACCTGATGACGTTTTCAGACATTTTATACAACTACAGCAGCAGAAATGTGCTGCTGAAGCAAGTCCGTTTTTTTGAATTTTTTGTAAGGGTCCCGCCTTACGAAATTTTAGCAAAAGTTTTTTTCGTAAACGATGCATTTTATTCTATTTTTAGGTTGTGTCGGGATTCCTGATGACGTTTTGAAACATTTTATACAACTACAGCAGCAGAAATGTGCTGCTGAAGCAAGTCCGTTTTTTTGAATTTTTTGTAAGGGTCCCGCCTTACGAAATTTTAGCAAAATTTTTTTTCCGTAAACGATGCATTTTCTTCTATTTTTAGGTTGTGTCGGGACTCCTGATGACATTTTGAGACATTTTATACAACTACAGCAGCAGAAATGTGCTGCTGAAGCAAGTCCGTTTTTTTTAATTTTTTGTAAGGGTCCCGCCTTACGAAATTTTAGCAAAATTTTTTTTTCCTAAACGATGCATTTTCTTCTATTTTTTGGTTGTGTCGGGACACCTGATTATGTTTTGAGACATTTTATACAACTACAGCAGCAGAAATGTGCTGCTGAAGCAAGTCCGTTTTTTTGAATTTTTTGTAAGGGTCCCGACTTATGAAATTTTAGCAAAATTTTTTTTTCGTAAACGATGCATTTTCTTCTATTTTTAGGTTGTGTCGGGACACCTGATGACGTTTTGAGACATTTTATACAACTACAGCACCAGAAATGTGCTGCTGAAGCAAGTCCGTTTTTTTTAATTTTTTGTAACGGTCCCGCCTTACGATATTTTAGCAAATTTTTTTTTCGTAAACGATGCGTTTTCTTCTATTTTTTGGTTGTGTCGGGACACCTGATTATGTTTTGAGACATTTTATACAACTACAGCACCAGAAATGTGCTGCTGAAGCAAGTCCGTTTTTTTGAATTTTTTGTAAGGGTCCCGCCTTACGAAATTTTAGCAAAATTTTTTTTCCGTAAACGATGCATTTTTTTCTATTTTTAGGTTGTGTCGGGATACCTGATGACGTTTTCAGACATTTTATACAACTACAGCAGCAGAAATGTGCTGCTGAAGCAAGTCCGTTTTTTTAAATTTTTTGAAGGGTCCCGCCTTACGAAATTTTAGCAAAAATTTACTTCCGTAAATTATGCATTTTTTTCTATTTTTAGGTTGTGTCGGGACACCTGATGACGTTTTGAGACATTTTATACAACTACAGCAGCAGAAATGTGCTGCTGAAGCAAGTCCGTTTTTTAGAATTTTTTGTAAGGCCTTACGAAATTTTAGCTACATTTTTTTTTTGTAAACGATGCATTTTCTTCTATTTTTAAGTTGTGTCGGGACACCTGATGACATTTTGAGACATTTTATACAACTACAGCAGCAGAAATGTGCTGCTGAAGCAAGTCCGTTTTTTTGAATTTTTTGTAAGGGTCCCGCCTTACGAAATTTTAGCAAAAATTTTTTCCGTAAACTATGCATTTTCTTCTATTTTTAGGTTGTGTCGGGACTCCTGATGACGTTTTGAGACATTTTATACAACTACAGCAGCAGAATTGTGCTGCTGAAGCAAGTCCGTTCTTTTGAATTTTTTGTAAGGGTCCCGCCTTACGAAATTTTAGCAAAAAATGTTTTCCGTAAACGATGCATTTTATTCTATTTTTAGGTTGTGTCGGGACACCTGATGACGTTTTGAGACATTTTATACAACTACAGCAGCAGAAATGTGCTGCTGAAGCAAGTCCGTTTTTTTGAATTTTTTGTAAGGGTCCCGCCTTACGAAATTTTAGCAAAATTTTTTTTCGTAAACGATGCATTTTATTCTATTTTTAGGTTGTGTCGGGACTCCTGATGACGTTTTGAAACATTTTATACAACTACAGCACCAGAAATGTGCTGCTGAAGCAAGTCCGTTTTTTTGAATTTTTTGTAAGGGTCCCGCCTTACGAAATTTTAGCAAAATTTTTTTTCGTAAACGATGCATTTTATTCTATTTTTAGGTTGTGTCGGGACTCCTGATGACGTTTTGAAACATTTTATACAACTACAGCAGCAGAAATGTGCTGCTGAAGCAAGTCCGTTTTTTTGAATTTTTTGTAATGGTCCCGCCTTACGAAATTTTAGCAAATTTTTTTTTTCGTAAACGATGCATTTTCTTCTATTTTTAGGTTGTGTCGGGACACCTGATGACGTTTTGAGACATTTTATACAACTACAGCAGCAGAAATGTGCTGCTGAAGCAAGTCCGTTTTTTTGAATTTTTTGTAAGGGTCCCGCCTTACGAAATTTTAGCAAAAAATGTTTTCCGTAAACTATGCATTTTTTTCTATTTTTAGGTTGTGTCGGGACTCCTGATGACGTTTTGAGACATTTTATACAACTACAGCACCAGAAATGTGCTGCTGAAGCAAGTCCGTTTTTTTGAATTTTTTGTAAGGGTCCCGCCTTACGAAATTTTAGCAAAATTTTTTTTCGTAAACGATGCATTTTATTCTATTTTTAGGTTGTGTTGGGACTCCTGATGACGTTTTGAAACATTTTATACAACTACAGCACCAGAAATGTGCTGCTGAAGCAAGTCCGTTTTTATGAATTTTTTGTAAGGGTCCCGCCTTACGAAATTTTAGCAAAATTTTTTTTCGTAAACGATGCATTTTATTCTATTTTTAGGTTGTGTCGGGACTCCTGATGACGTTTTGAAACATTTTATACAACTACAGCATCAGAAATGTGCTGCTGAAGCAAGTCCGTTTTTTTGAATTTTTTGTAAGGGTCCTGCCTTATGAAATTTTAGCAAATTTTTTTTTTCGTAAACGATGCATTTTCTTCTATTTTTAGGTTGTGTCCGGACACCTGATGACGTTTTGAGACATTTTATACAACTACAGCAGCAGAAATGTGCTGCTGAAGCAAGTCCGTTTTTTTGAATTTTTTGTAAGGGTCCCGCCTTATGAAATTTTAGCAAATTTTTTTTTTCGTAAACGATGCATTTTCTTCTATTTTTAGGTTGTGTCGGGACACCTGATGACGTTTTGAGACATTTTATACAACTACAGCAGCAGAAATGTGCTGCTGAAGCAAGTCCGTTTTTTTGAATTTTTTGTAAGGGTCCCGCCTTACGAAATTTTAGCAAAAAATGTTTTCAGTAAACTATGCATTTTTTTCTATTTTTAGGTTGTGTCGGGACACCTGATGACGTTTTGAGACATTTCATACAACTACAGCACCAGAAATGTGCTGCTGAAGCAAGTCCGTTTTTTTGAATTTTTTGTAAGGGTCCCGCCTTACGAAATTTTAGCAAAATTTTTTTTCGTAAACGATGCATTTTATTCTATTTTTAGGTTGTGTCGGGACTCCTGATGACGTTTTGAAACATTTTATACAACTACAGCACCAGAAATGTGCTGCTGAAGCAAGTCCGTTTTTTTGAATTTTTTGTAAGGGTCCCGCCTTACGAAATTTTAGCAAAATTTTTTTTCGTAAACGATGCATTTTATTCTATTTTTAGGTTGTGTCGGGACTCCTGATGACGTTTTGAAACATTTTATACAACTACAGCATCAGAAATGTGCTGCTGAAGCAAGTCCGTTTTTTTGAATTTTTTGTAAGGGGCCCGCCATACGAAATTTTAGCAAATTTTTTTTTTCGTAAACTATGCATTTTCTTCTATTTTTAGGTTGTGTCGGGACACCTGATGACGTTTTGAGACATTTTATACAACTACAGCACCAGAAATGTGCTGCTGAAGCAAGTCCGTTTTTTTGAATTTTTTGTAAGGGTCCCGCCTTACGAAATTTTAGCAAAAAATGTTTTCCGTAAACTATGCATTTTTTTCTATTTTTAGGTTGTGTCGGGACACCTGATGACGTTTTGAGACATTTTATACAACTACAGCAGCAGAAATGTGCTGCTGAAGCAAGTCCGTTTTTTTGAATTTTTTTGTAAGGGTCCCGCCTTACGAAATTTTAGCAAAAAATGTTTTCCGTAAACTATGCATTTTTTTCTATTTTTAGGTTGTGTCGGGACACCTGATGACGTTTTGAGACATTTTATACAACTACAGCACCAGAAATGTGCTGCTGAAGCAAGTCCGTTTTTTTGAATTTTTTGTAAGGGTCCCGCCTTACGAAATTTTAGCAAAATTTTTTTTTCGTAAACGATGCATTTTCTTCTATTTTTAGGTTGTGTCGGGACACCTGATGACGTTTTGAGACATTTTATACAACTACAGCAGCAGAAATGTGCTGCTGAAGCAAGTCCGTTTTTTTGAATTTTTTGTAAGGGTCCCGCCTTACGAAATTTTAGCAAAAAATGTTTTCCGTAAACTATGCATTTTTTTCTATTTTTAGGTTGTGTCGGGACACCTGATGACGTTTTGAAACATTTTATACAAATACAGCACCAGAAATGTGCTGCTGAAGCAAGTCCGTTTTTTTGAATTTTTTGTAAGGGTCCCGCCTTACGAAATTTTAGCAACATTTTTTTTCGTAAACGATGCATTTTATTCTATTTTTAGGTTGTGTCGGGACTCCTGATGACGTTTTGAAACATTTTATACAACTACAGCACCAGAAATGTGCTGCTGAAGCAAGTCCGTTTTTATGAATTTTTTGTAAGGGTCCCGCCTTACGAAATTTTAGCAAAAAATGTTTTCCGTAAACGATGCATTTTATTCTATTTTTAGGTTGTGTCGGGACACCTGATGACGTTTTGAAACATTTTATACAACTACAGCACCAGAAATGTGCTGCTGAAGCAAGTCCGTTTTTTTGAATTTTTTGTAAGGGTCCCGCCTTACGAAATTTTAGCAACATTTTTTTTCGTAAACGATGCATTTTATTCTATTTTTAGTTTGTGTCGGGACTCCTAAAGACGTTTTGAAACATTTTATACAACTACAGCACCAGAAATGTGCTGCTGAAGCAAGTCCGTTTTTTTGAATTTTTTGTAAGGGTCCCGCCTTACGAAATTTTAGCAAATTTTTTTTTTTCGTAAACGATGCATTTTCTTCTATTTTTAGGTTGTGTCGGGACACCTGATGACGTTTTGAGACATTTTATACAACTACAGCAGCAGAAATGTGCTGCTGAAGCAAGTCCGTTTTTTTGAATTTTTTGTAAGGGTCCCGCCTTACGAAATTTTAGCAAAAAATGTTTTCCGTAAACTATGCATTTTTTTCTATTTTTAGGTTGTGTCGGGACACCTGATGACGTTTTGAGACATTTTATACAACTACAGCAGCAGAAATGTGCTGCTGAAGCAAGTCCGTTTTTTTGAATTTTTTGTAAGGGTCCCGCCTTACGAAATTTTAGCAAAAAATGTTTTCCGTAAACTATGCATTTTTTTCTATTTTTAGGTTGTGTCGGGACACCTGATGACGTTTTGAAACATTTTATACAACTACAGCACCAGAAATGTGCTGCTGAAGCAAGTCCGTTTTTTTGAATTTTTTGTAAGGGTCCCGCCTTACGAAATTTTAGCAAAATTTTTTTTCGTAAACGATGCATTTTATTCTATTTTTAGGTTGTGTCGGGACTCCTGATGACGTTTTGAAACATTTTATACAACTACAGCACCAGAAATGTGCTGCTGAAGCAAGTCCGTTTTTTTGAATTTTTTGTAAGGGTCCCGCCTTACGAAATTTTAGCAAAAATTTATTTCCGTAAACTATGCATTTTCTTCTATTTTTAGGTTGTGTCGGGATACCTGATGACGTTTTCAGACATTTTATACAACTACAGCAGCAGAAATGTGCTGCTGAAGCAAGTCAGTTTTTTTAAATTTTTTGTAAGGGTCCCGCCTTACGAAATTTTAGCAAAAATTTTTTTTCGTAAACGATGCATTTTCTTCTATTTTTTGGTTGTCGGGACACCTGATTATGTTTTGAGACATTTTATACAACTACAGCACCAGAAATGTGCTGCTGAAGCAAGTCCGTTTTTTTAAATTTTTTGTAACGGTCCCGCCTTACGATATTTTAGCAAATTTTTGTTTTCGTAAACGATGCGTTTTCTTCTATTTTTTGGTTGTGTCGGGACACCTGATTATGTTTTGAGACATTTTATACAACTACAGCACCAGAAATGTGCTGCTGAAGCAAGTCCGTTTTTTTGAATTTTTTGTAAGGGTCCCGCCTTACGAAATTTTAGCAAAAATTTTTTTCCGTAAATGATGCATTTTTTTCTATTTTTAGGTTGTGTCGGGATACCTGATTATGTTTTCAGACATTTTATACAACTACAGCAGCAGAAATGTGCTGCTGAAGCAAGTCCGTTTTTTAAATTTTTTTGTAAGGGTCCCGACTTATGAAATTTTAGCAAAATTTTTTTTTCGTAAACGATGCATTTTATTCTATTTTTAGGTTGTGTCACGATTCCTGATGACGTTTTGAAACATTTTATACAACTACAGCAGCAGAAATGTGCTGCTGAAGCAAGTCCGTTTTTTTGAATTTTTTGTAAGGGTCCCGCCTTACGAAATTTTAGCAAAATTTTTTTTCCGTAAACTATGCATTTTCTTCTATTTTTAGGTTGTGTCGGGATACCTGATGACGTTTTCAGACATTTTATACAACTACAGCAGCAGAAATGTGCTGCTGAAGCAAGTCCGTTTTTTTAAATTTTTTGTAAGGGTCCCGCCTTACGAAATTTTAGCAAAATTTTTTTTTCGTAAACGATGCATTTTCTTCTATTTTTTGGTTGTGTTGGGACACCTGATTATGTTTTGAGACATTTTATACAACTACAGCAGCAGAAATGTGCTGCTGAAGCAAGTCCGTTTTTTTAAATTTTTTGTAAGGGTCCCGCCTTACGAAATTTTAGCAAAAATTTACTTCCGTAAATTATGCATTTTTTTCTATTTTTAGGTTGTGTCGGGACACCTGATGACGTTTTCAGACATTTTATACAACTACAGCAGCAGAAATGTGCTGCTGAAGCAAGTCCGTTTTTTTGAATTTTTTGTAAGGGTCCCGCCTTACGAAATTTTAGCAAAAGTTTTTTTCGTAAACGATGCATTTTATTCTATTTTTAGGTTGTGTCGGGATTCCTGATGACGTTTTGAAACATTTTATACAACTACAGCAGCAGAAATGTGCTGCTGAAGCAAGTCCGTTTTTTTGAATTTTTTGTAAGGGTCCCGCCTTACGAAATTTTAGCAAAATTTTTTTTCCGTAAACGATGCATTTTCTTCTATTTTTAGGTTGTGTCGGGACTCCTGATGACATTTTGAGACATTTTATACAACTACAGCACCAGAAATGTGCTGCTGAAGCAAGTCCGTTTTTTTTAATTTTTTGTAAGGGTCCCGCCTTACGAAATTTTAGCAAAAATTTACTTCCGTAAATTATGCATTTTTTTCTATTTTTAGGTTGTGTCGGGACACCTGATGACGTTTTGAGACATTTTATACAACTACAGCAGCAGAAATGTGCTGCTGAAGCAAATCCGTTTTTTTGAATTTTTTGTAAGGGTCCCGCCTTACGAAATTTTAGCAAAAGTTTTTTTCGTAAACGATGCATTTTCTTCTATTTTTAGGTTGTGTCGGGATTCCTGATGACGTTTTGAAACATTTTATACAACTACAGCAGCAGAAATGTGCTGCTGAAGCAAGTCCGTTTTTTTGAATTTTTTGTAAGGGTCCCGCCTTACGAAATTTTAGCAAAATTTTTTTTCCGTAAACGATGCATTTTCTTCTATTTTTAGGTTGTGTCGGGACTCCTGATGACATTTTGAGACATTTTATACAACTACAGCAGCAGAAATGTGCTGCTGAAGCAAGTCCGTTTTTTTAAATTTTTTGTAAGGGTCCCGCCTTACGAAATTTTAGCAAAATTTTTTTTTCGTAAACGATGCATTTTCTTCTATTTTTTGGTTGTGTCGGGACACCTGATTATGTTTTGAGACATTTTATACAACTACAGCATCAGAAATGTGCTGCTGAAGCAAGTCCGTTTTTTTGAATTTTTTGTAAGGGTCCCGACTTATGAAATTTTAGCAAAAATTTTTTTTCGTAAACGATGCATTTTCTTCTATTTTTAGGTTGTGTCGGGACACCTGATGACGTTTTGAGACATTTTATACAACTACAGCACCAGAAATGTGCTGCTGAAGCAAGTCCGTTTTTTTTAATTTTTTGTAACGGTCCCGCCTTACGATATTTTAGCAAATTTTTTTTTCGTAAACGATGCGTTTTCTTCTATTTTTTGGTTGTGTCGGGACACCTGATGACGTTTTGAGACATTTTATACAACTACAGCAGCAGAAATGTGCTGCTGAAGCAAGTCCGTTTTTTTGAATTTTTTGTAAGGGTCCCGCCTTACGAAATTTTTGCAAAATTTTTTTTCCGTAAACTATGCATTTTTTTCTATTTTTAGGTTGTGTCGGGATACCTGATGACGTTTTCAGACATTTTATACAACTACAGCAGCAGAAATGTGCTGCTGAAGCAAGTCCGTTTTTTTAAATTTTTTGAAGGGTCCCGCCTTACGAAATTTTAGCAAAAATTTACTTCCGTAAATTATGCATTTTTTTCTATTTTTAGGTTGTGTCGGGACACCTGATGACGTTTTGAGACATTTTATACAACTACAGCAGCAGAAATGTGCTGCTGAAGCAAGTCCGTTTTTTAGAATTTTTTGTAAGGCCTTACGAAATTTTAGCTACATTTTTTTTTTGTAAACGATGCATTTTCTTCTATTTTTAAGTTGTGTCGGGACACCTGATGACATTTTGAGACATTTTATACAACTACAGCAGCAGAAATGTGCTGCTGAAGCAAGTCCGTTTTTTTGAATTTTTTGTAAGGGTCCCGCCTTACGAAATTTTAGCAAAAAATTTTTCCGTAAACTATGCATTTTCTTCTATTTTTAGGTTGTGTCGGGACTCCTGATGACGTTTTGAGACATTTTATACAACTACAGCAGCAGAAATGTGCTGCTGAAGCAAGTCCGTTCTTTTGAATTTTTTGTAAGGGTCCCGCCTTACGAAATTTTAGCAAAAATTTTTTTTCGTAAATGATGCATTTTCTTCTATTTTTAGGTTGTGTCGGGATACCTGATGACGTTTTGAGACATTTTATACAACTACAGCACCAGAAATGTGCTGCTGAAGCAAGTCCGTTTTTTTGAATTTTTTGTAAGGGTCTCGCCTTACGAAATTTTAGCAAAAAATGTTTTCCGTAAACGATGCATTTTATTCTATTTTTAGGTTGTGTCGGGACACCTGATGACGTTTTGAGACATTTTATACAACTACAGCAGCAGAAATGTGCTGCTGAAGCAAGTCCGTTTTTTTGAATTTTTTGTAAGGGTCCCGCCTTACGAAATTTTAGCAAAATTTTTTTTCGTAAACGATGCATTTTCTTCTATTTTTAGGTTGTGTCGGGACTCCTGATGACGTTTTGAAACATTTTATACAACTACAGCACCAGAAATGTGCTGCTGAAGCAAGTCCGTTTTTTTGAATTTTTTGTAAGGGTCCCGCCTTACGAAATTTTAGCAAAATTTTTTTTCGTAAACGATGCATTTTATTCTATTTTTAGGTTGTGTCGGGACTCCTGATGACGTTTTGAAACATTTTATACAACTACAGCAGCAGAAATGTGCTGCTGAAGCAAGTCCGTTTTTTTGAATTTTTTGTAATGGTCCCGCCTTACGAAATTTTAGCAAATTTTTTTTTTCGTAAACGATGCATTTTCTTCTATTTTTAGGTTGTGTCGGGACACCTGATGACGTTTTGAGACATTTTATACAACTACAGCACCAGAAATGTGCTGCTGAAGCAAGTCCGTTTTTTTGAATTTTTTGTAAGGGTCCCGCCTTACAAAATTTTAGCAAAATTTTTTTTCGTAAACGATGCATTTTATTCTATTTTTAGGTTGTGTTGGGACTCCTGATGACGTTTTGAAACATTTTATACAACTACAGCACCAGAAATGTGCTGCTGAAGCAAGTCCGTTTTTTTGAATTTTTTGTAAGGGTCCCGCCTTACGAAATTTTAGCAAAATTTTTTTTCGTAAACGATGCATTTTATTCTATTTTTAGGTTGTGTCGGGACTCCTGATGACGTTTTGAAACATTTTATACAACTACAGCATCAGAAATGTGCTGCTGAAGCAAGTCCGTTTTTTTGAATTTTTTGTAAGGGTCCTGCCTTATGAAATTTTAGCAAATTTTTTTTTTCGTAAACGATGCATTTTCTTCTATTTTTAGGTTGTGTCGGGACACCTGATGACGTTTTGAGACATTTTATACAACTACAGCAGCAGAAATGTGCTGCTGAAGCAAGTCCGTTTTTTTGAATTTTTTGTAAGGGTCCCGCCTTACGAAATTTTAGCAAAAAATGTTTTCCGTAAACTATGCATTTTTTTCTATGTTTAGGTTGTGTCGGGACACCTGATGACGTTTTGAGACATTTTATACAACTACAGCACCAGAAATGTGCTGCTGAAGCAAGTCCGTTTTTTTGAATTTTTTGTAAGGGTCCCGCCTTACGAAATTTTAGCAACATTTTTTTTCGTAAACGATGCATTTTATTCTATTTTTAGGTTGTGTCGGGACTCCTGATGACGTTTTGAAACATTTTATACAACTACAGCACCAGAAATGTGCTGCTGAAGCAAGTCCGTTTTTTTGAATTTTTTGTAAGGGTCCCGCCTTACGAAATTTTAGCAAAAAATGTTTTCCGTAAACGATGCATTTTATTCTATTTTTAGGTTGTGTCGGGACACCTGATGACGTTTTGAGACATTTTATACAACTACAGCACCAGAAATGTGCTGCTGAAGCAAGTCCGTTTTTTTGAATTTTTTGTAAGGGTCCCGCCTTACGAAATTTTAGCAAAATTTTTTTTCGTAAACGATGCATTTTATTCTATTTTTAGGTTGTGTCGGGACTCCTGATGACGTTTTGAAACATTTTATACAACTACAGCATCAGAAATGTGCTGCTGAAGCAAGTCCGTTTTTTTGAATTTTTTGTAAGGGTCCCGCCTTATGAAAGTTTAGCAAATTTTTTTTTTCGTAAACGATGCATTTTCTTCTATTTTTAGGTTGTGTCGGGACACCTGATGACGTTTTGAGACATTTTATACAACTACAGCAGCAGAAATGTGCTGCTGAAGCAAGTCCGTTTTTTTGAATTTTTTGTAAGGGGCCCGCCATACGAAATTTTAGCAAATTTTTTTTTTCGTAAACTATGCATTTTCTTCTATTTTTAGGTTGTGTCGGGACACCTGATGACGTTTTGAGACATTTTATACAACTACAGCACCAGAAATGTGCTGCTGAAGCAAGTCCGTTTTTTTGAATTTTTTGTAAGGGTCCCGCCTTACGAAATTTTAGCAAAAAATGTTTTCCGTAAACTATGCATTTTTTTCTATTTTTAGGTTGTGTCGGGACACCTGATGACGTTTTGAGACATTTTATACAACTACAGCAGCAGAAATGTGCTGCTGAAGCAAGTCCGTTTTTTTGAATTTTTTGTAAGGGTCCCGCCTTACGAAATTTTAGCAAAAAATGTTTTCCGTAAACTATGCATTTTTTTCTATTTTTAGGTTGTGTCGGGACACCTGATGACGTTTTGAGACATTTTATACAACTACAGCACCAGAAATGTGCTGCTGAAGCAAGTCCGTTTTTTTGAATTTTTTGTAAGGGTCCCGCCTTACGAAATTTTAGCAACATTTTTTTTCGTAAACGATGCATTTTATTCTATTTTTAGGTTGTGTCGGGACTCCTGATGACGTTTTGAAACATTTTATACAACTACAGCACCAGAAATGTGCTGCTGAAGCAAGTCCGTTTTTATGAATTTTTTGTAAGGGTCCCGCCTTACGAAATTTTATCAAAAAATGTTTTCCGTAAACGATGCATTTTATTCTATTTTTAGGTTGTGTCGGGACACCTGATGACGTTTTGAAACATTTTATACAACTACAGCACCAGAAATGTGCTGCTGAAGCAAGTCCGTTTTTTTGAATTTTTTGTAAGGGTCCCGCCTTACGAAATTTTAGCAAAATTTTTTTTCGTAAACGATGCATTTTATTCTATTTTTAGTTTGTGTCGGGACTCCTGATGACGTTTTGAAACATTTTATACAACTACAGCACCAGAAATGTGCTGCTGAAGCAAGTCCGTTTTTTTGAATTTTTTGTAAGGGTCCCGCCTTACGAAATTTTAGCAAATTTTTTTTTTTCGTAAACGATGCATTTTCTTCTATTTTTAGGTTGTGTCGGGACACCTGATGACGTTTTGAGACATTTTATACAACTACAGCAGCAGAAATGTGCTGCTGAAGCAAGTCCGTTTTTTTGAATTTTTTGTAAGGGTCCCGCCTTACGAAATTTTAGCAAAAAATGTTTTCCGTAAACTATGCATTTTTTTCTATTTTTAGGTTGTGTCGGGACACCTGATGACGTTTTGAGACATTTTATACAACTACAGCACCAGAAATGTGCTGCTGAAGCAAGTCCGTTTTTTTGAATTTTTTGTAAGGGTCCCGCCTTACGAAATTTTAGCAAAAAATGTTTTCCGTAAACTATGCATTTTTTTCTATTTTTAGGTTGTGTCGGGACACCTGATGACGTTTTGAGACATTTTATACAACTACAGCACCAGAAATGTGCTGCTGAAGCAAGTCCGTTTTTTTGAATTTTTTATAAGGGTCCCGCCTTACGAAATTTTAGCAAAATTTTTTTTCGTAAACGATGCATTTTATTCTATTTTTAGGTTGTGTCGGGACTCCTGATGACGTTTTGAAACATTTTATACAACTACAGCACCAGAAATGTGCTGCTGAAGCAAGTCCGTTTTTTTGAATTTTTTGTAAGGGTCCCGCCTTACGAAATTTTAGCAAAATTTTTTTTCGTAAACGATGCATTTTATTCTATTTTTAGGTTGTGTCGGGACTCCTGATGACGTTTTGAAACATTTTATACAACTACAGCACCAGAAATGTGCTGCTGAAGCAAGTCAGTTTTTTTGAATTTTTTGTAAGGGTCCCGCCTTACGAAATTTTAGCAACATTTTTTTTTCGTAAATGATGAGATTTCTTCTATTTTTAGGTTGTGTCGGGACTCCTGATGACATTTTGAGACATTTTATACAACTACAGCAGCAGAAATGTGCTGCTGAAGCAAGTCCGTTTTTTTGAATTTTTTGTAAGGGTCCCGCCTTACGAAATTTTAGCAAAAGTTTTTTTCGTAAACGATGCATTTTATTCTATTTTTAGGTTGTGTCGGGATTCCTGATGACGTTTTGAAACATTTTATACAACTACAGCAGCAGAAATGTGCTGCTGAAGCAAGTCCGTTTTTTTGAATTTTTTGTAAGGGTCCCGCCTTACGAAATTTTAGCAAAAATTTATTTCCGTAAACTATGCATTTTCTTCTATTTTTAGGTTGTGTCGGGATACCTGATGACGTTTTCAGACATTTTATACAACTACAGCAGCAGAAATGTGCTGCTGAAGCAAGTCCGTTTTTTTTAATTTTTTGTAAGGGTCCCGCCTTACGAAATTTTAGCAAAAATTTTTTTTCGTAAACGATGCATTTTCTTCTATTTTTTGGTTGTCGGGACACCTGATTATGTTTTGAGACATTTTATACAACTACAGCAGCAGAAATGTGCTGCTGAAGCAAGTCCGTTTTTTTGAATTTTTTGTAAGGGTCCCGACTTATGAAATTTTAGCAAAATTTTTTTTTCGTAAACGATGCATTTTCTTCTATTTTTAGGTTGTGTCGGGACACCTGATGACGTTTTGAGACATTTTATACAACTACAGCACCAGAAATGTGCTGCTGAAGCAAGTCCGTTTTTTTAAATTTTTTGTAACGGTCCCGCCTTACGATATTTTAGCAAATTTTTGTTTTCGTAAACGATGCGTTTTCTTCTATTTTTTGGTTGTGTCGGGACACCTGATTATGTTTTGAGACATTTTATACAACTACAGCACCAGAAATGTGCTGCTGAAGCAAGTCCGTTTTTTTGAATTTTTTGTAAGGGTCCCGCCTTACGAAATTTTAGCAAAAAATTTTTTCCGTAAATGATGCATTTTTTTCTATTTTTAGGTTGTGTCGGGATACCTGATTATGTTTTCAGACATTTTATACAACTACAGCAGCAGAAATGTGCTGCTGAAGCAAGTCCGTTTTTTAAATTTTTTTGTAAGGGTCCCGACTTATGAAATTTTAGCAAAAATTTTTTTTCGTAAACGATGCATTTTCTTCTATTTTTAGGTTGTGTCGGGACACCTGATGACATTTTGAGACATTTTATACAACTACATTAGCAGAAATGTGCTGCTGAAGCAAGTCAGTTTTTTTGAATTTTTTGTAAGGGTCCCGCCTTACGAAATTTTAGCAAAAGTTTTTTTCGTAAACGATGCATTTTATTCTATTTTTAGGTTGTGTCACGATTCCTGATGACGTTTTGAAACATTTTATACAACTACAGCAGCAGAAATGTGCTGCTGAAGCAAGTCCGTTTTTTTGAATTTTTTGTAAGGGTCCCGCCTTACGAAATTTTAGCAAAATTTTTTTTACGTAAACTATGCATTTTCTTCTATTTTTAGGTTGTGTCGGGATACCTGATGACGTTTTCAGACATTTTATACAACTACAGCAGCAGAAATGTGCTGCTGAAGCAAGTCCGTTTTTTTAAATTTTTTGTAAGGGTCCCGCCTTACGAAATTTTAGCAAAAATTTTTTTTCGTAAACGATGCATTTTCTTCTATTTTTTGGTTGTGTTGGGACACCTGATTATGTTTTGAGACATTTTATACAACTACAGCAGCAGAAATGTGCTGCTGAAGCAAGTCCGTTTTTTTAAATTTTTTGTAAGGGTCCCGCCTTACGAAATTTTAGCAAAAATTTACTTCCGTAAATTATGCATTTTTTTCTATTTTTAGGTTGTGTCGGGACACCTGATGACGTTTTCAGACATTTTATACAACTACAGCACCAGAAATGTGCTGCTGAAGCAAGTCCGTTTTTTTGAATTTTTTGTAAGGGTCCCGCCTTACGAAATTTTAGCAAAAGTTTTTTTCGTAAACGATGCATTTTATTCTATTTTTAGGTTGTGTCGGGATTCCTGATGACGTTTTGAAACATTTTATACAACTACAGCAGCAGAAATGTGCTGCTGAAGCAAGTCCGTTTTTTTGAATTTTTTGTAAGGGTCCCGCCTTACGAAATTTTAGCAAAATTTTTTTTCCGTAAACGATGCATTTTCTTCTATTTTTAGGTTGTGTCGGGACTCCTGATGACATTTTGAGACATTTTATACAACTACAGCAGCAGAAATGTGCTGCTGAAGCAAGTCCGTTTTTTTAAATTTTTTGTAAGGGTCCCGCCTTACGAAATTTTAGCAAAAATTTTTTTTCGTAAACGATGCATTTTCTTCTATTTTTTGGTTGTGTCGGGACACCTGATTATGTTTTGAGACATTTTATACAACTACAGCAGCAGAAATGTGCTGCTGAAGCAAGTCCGTTTTTTTCGAATTTTTTGTAAGGGTCCCGACTTATGAAATTTTAGCAAAAATTTTTTTTCGTAAACGATGCATTTTCTTCTATTTTTAGGTTGTGTCGGGACACCTGATGACGTTTTGAGACATTTTATACAACTACAGCAGCAGAAATGTGCTGCTGAAGCAAGTCCGTTTTTTTGAATTTTTTGTAAGGGTCCCGCCTTACGAAATTTTAGCAAAAAATGTTTTCCGTAAACTATGCATTTTTTTCTATTTTTAGGTTGTGTCGGGACTCCTGATGACGTTTTGAGACATTTTATACAACTACAGCACCAGAAATGTGCTGCTGAAGCAAGTCCGTTTTTTTGAATTTTTTGTAAGGGTCCCGCCTTACGAAATTTTAGCAACATTTTTTTTCGTAAACGATGCATTTTATTCTATTTTTAGGTTGTGTCGGGACTCCTGATGACGTTTTGAAACATTTTATACAACTACAGCATCAGAAATGTGCTGCTGAAGCAAGTCCGTTTTTTTGAATTTTTTGTAAGGGTCCCGCCTTACGAAATTTTAGCAAAAAATGTTTTCCGTAAACTATGCATTTTTTTCTATTTTTAGGTTGTGTCGGGACACCTGATGACGTTTTGAGACATTTTATACAACTACAGCAGCAGAAATGTGCTGCTGAAGCAAGTCCGTTTTTTTGAATTTTTTGTAAGGGTCCCGCCTTACGAAATTTTAGCAAAAAATGTTTTCCGTAAACTATGCATTTTTTTCTATTTTTAGGTTGTGTCGGGACACCTGATGACGTTTTGAGACATTTTATACAACTACAGCACCAGAAATGTGCTGCTGAAGCAAGTCCGTTTTTTTGAATTTTTTGTAAGGGTCCCGCCTTACGAAATTTTAGCAAAATTTTTTTTCGTAAACGATGCATTTTATTCTATTTTTAGGTTGTGTCGGGACTCCTGATGACGTTTTGAAACATTTTATACAACTACAGCATCAGAAATGTGCTGCTGAAGCAAGTCCGTTTTTTTGAATTTTTTGTAAGGGTCCCGCCTTATGAAATTTTAGCAAATTTTTTTTTTCGTAAACGATGCATTTTCTTCTATTTTTAGGTTGTGTCGGGACACCTGATGACGTTTTGAGACATTTTATACAACTACAGCAGCAGAAATGTGCTGCTGAAGCAAGTCCGTTTTTTTGAATTTTTTGTAAGGGGCCCGCCATACGAAATTTTAGCAAATTTTTTTTTTCGTAAACTATGCATTTTCTTCTATTTTTAGGTTGTGTCGGGACACCTGATGACGTTTTGAGACATTTCATACAACTACAGCACCAGAAATGTGCTGCTGAAGCAAGTCCGTTTTTTTGAATTTTTTGTAAGGGTCCCGCCTTACGAAATTTTAGCAAAATTTTTTTTCGTAAACGATGCATTTTATTCTATTTTTAGGTTGTGTCGGGACTCCTGATGACGTTTTGAAACATTTTATACAACTACAGCACCAGAAATGTGCTGCTGAAGCAAGTCCGTTTTTTTGAATTTTTTGTAAGGGTCCCGCCTTACGAAATTTTAGCAAAAAATGTTTTCCGTAAACTATGCATTTTTTTCTATTTTTAGGTTGTGTCGGGACACCTGATGACGTTTTGAAACATTTTATACAACTACAGCACCAGAAATGTGCTGCTGAAGCAAGTCCGTTTTTTTGAATTTTTTGTAAGGGTCCCGCCTTACGAAATTTTAGCAACATTTTTTTTCGTAAACGATGCATTTTATTCTATTTTTAGGTTGTGTCGGGACTCCTGATGACGTTTTGAAACATTTTATACAACTACAGCACCAGAAATGTGCTGCTGAAGCAAGTCCGTTTTTATGAATTTTTTGTAAGGGTCCCGCCTTACGAAATTTTAGCAAAAAATGTTTTCCGTAAACGATGCATTTTATTCTATTTTTAGGTTGTGTCGGGACACCTGATGACGTTTTGAAACATTTTATACAACTACAGCACCAGAAATGTGCTGCTGAAGCAAGTCCGTTTTTTTGAATTTTTTGTAAGGGTCCCGCCTTACGAAATTTTAGCAAAATTTTTTTTCGTAAACGATGCATTTTATTCTATTTTTAGTTTGTGTCGGGACTCCTGATGACGTTTTGAAACATTTTATACAACTACAGCACCAGAAATGTGCTGCTGAAGCAAGTCCGTTTTTTTGAATTTTTTGTAAGGGTCCCGCCTTACGAAATTTTAGCAAATTTTTTTTTTTCGTAAACGATGCATTTTCTTCTATTTTTAGGTTGTGTCGGGACACCTGATGACGTTTTGAGACATTTTATACAACTACAGCAGCAGAAATGTGCTGCTGAAGCAAGTCCGTTTTTTTGAATTTTTTGTAAGGGTCCCGCCTTACGAAATTTTAGCAAAAAATGTTTTCCGTAAACTATGCATTTTTTTCTATTTTTAGGTTGTGTCGGGACACCTGATGACGTTTTGAGACATTTTATACAACTACAGCACCAGAAATGTGCTGCTGAAGCAAGTCCGTTTTTTTGAATTTTTTGTAAGGGTCCCGCCTTACGAAATTTTAGCAAAAAATGTTTTCCGTAAACGATGCATTTTATTCTATTTTTAGGTTGTGTCGGGACACCTGATGACGTTTTGAGACATTTTATACAACTACAGCACCAGAAATGTGCTGCTGAAGCAAGTCCGTTTTTTTAAATTTTTTGTAAGGGTCCCGCCTTACGAAATTTTAGCAAAATTTTTTTTCGTAAACGATGCATTTTATTCTATTTTTAGGTTGTGTCGGGACTCCTGATGACGTTTTGAAACATTTTATACAACTACAGCATCAGAATTGTGCTGCTGAAGCAAGTCCGTTTTTTTGAATTTTTTGTAAGGGTCCCGCCTTACGAAATTTTAGCAAAAAATGTTTTCAGTAAACTATGCATTTTTTTCTATTTTTAGGTTGTGTCGGGACACCTGATGACGTTTTGAGACATTTTATACAACTACAGCACCAGAAATGTGCTGCTGAAGCAAGTCCGTTTTTTTGAATTTTTTGTAAGGGTCCCGCCTTACGAAATTTTAGCAAAATTTTTTTTCGTAAACGATGCATTTTCTTCTATTTTTAGGTTGTGTCGGGACACCTGATGACGTTTTGAGACATTTTATACAACTACAGCACCAGAAATGTGCTGCTGAAGCAAGTCCGTTTTTTTGAATTTTTTGTAAGGGTCCCGCCTTACGAAATTTTAGCAAAAAATGTTTTCCGTAAACTATGCATTTTTTTCTATTTTTAGGTTGTGTCGGGACACCTGATGACGTTTTGAGACATTTTATACAACTACAGCACCAGAAATGTGCTGCTGAAGCAAGTCCGTTTTTTTGAATTTTTTGTAAGGGTCCCGCCTTACGAAATTTTAGCAAAAAATGTTTTCCGTAAACTATGCATTTTTTTCTATTTTTAGGTTGTGTCGGGACACCTGATGACGTTTTGAGACATTTTATACAACTACAGCACCAGAAATGTGCTGCTGAAGCAAGTCCGTTTTTTTGAATTTTTTGTAAGGGTCCCGCCTTACGAAATTTTAGCAACATTTTTTTTCGTAAACGATGCATTTTATTCTATTTTTAGGTTGTGTCGGGACTCCTGATGACGTTTTGAAACATTTTATACAACTACAGCACCAGAAATGTGCTGCTGAAGCAAGTCCGTTTTTATGAATTTTTTGTAAGGGTCCCGCCTTACGAAATTTTAGCAAAAAATGTTTTCCGTAAACGATGCATTTTATTCTATTTTTAGGTTGTGTCGGGACACCTGATGACGTTTTGAAACATTTTATACAACTACAGCACCAGAAATGTGCTGCTGAAGCAAGTCCGTTTTTTTGAATTTTTTGTAAGGGTCCCGCCTTACGAAATTTTAGCAAAATTTTTTTTCGTAAACGATGCATTTTATTCTATTTTTAGTTTGTGTCGGGACTCCTGATGACGTTTTGAAACATTTTATACAACTACAGCACCAGAAATGTGCTGCTGAAGCAAGTCCGTTTTTTTGAATTTTTTGTAAGGGTCCCGCCTTACGAAATTTTAGCAAATTTTTTTTTTTCGTAAACGATGCATTTTCTTCTATTTTTAGGTTGTGTCGGGACACCTGATGACGTTTTGAGACATTTTATACAACTACAGCAGCAGAAATGTGCTGCTGAAGCAAGTCCGTTTTTTTGAATTTTTTGTAAGGGTCCCGCCTTACGAAATTTTAGCAAAAAATGTTTTCCGTAAACTATGCATTTTTTTCTATTTTTAGGTTGTGTCGGGACACCTGATGACGTTTTGAGACATTTTATACAACTACAGCACCAGAAATGTGCTGCTGAAGCAAGTCCGTTTTTTTGAATTTTTTGTAAGGGTCCCGCCTTACGAAATTTTAGCAAAATTTTTTTTTCGTAAACGATGCATTTTATTCTATTTTTAGGTTGTGTCGGGACTCCTGATGACGTTTTGAAACATTTTATACAACTACAGCACCAGAAATGTGCTGCTGAAGCAAGTCCGTTTTTTTGAATTTTTTGTAAGGGTCCCGCCTTACGAAATTTTAGCAAAATTTTTTTTCGTAAACGATGCATTTTATTCTATTTTTAGGTTGTGTCGGGACTCCTGATGACGTTTTGAAACATTTTATACAACTACAGCATCAGAAATGTGCTGCTGAAGCAAGTCCGTTTTTTTGAATTTTTTGTAAGGGTCCCGCCTTATGAAATTTTAGCAAATTTTTTTTTTCGTAAACGATGCATTTTATTCTATTTTTAGGTTGTGTCGCGACTCCTGATGACGTTTTGAAACATTTTATACAACTACAGCACCAGAAATGTGCTGCTGAAGCAAGTCCGTTTTTTTGAATTTTTTGTAAGGGTCCCGCCTTATGAAATTTTAGCAAATTTTTTTTTTCGTAAACGATGCATTTTATTCTATTTTTAGGTTGTGTCGGGACACCTGATGACGTTTTGAGACATTTTATACAACTACAGCAGCAGAAATGTGCTGCTGAAGCAAGTCCGTTTTTTTGAATTTTTTGTAAGGGTCCCGCCTTACGAAATTTTAGCAAAAAATGTTTTCCGTAAACTTTGCATTTTTTTCTATTTTTAGGTTGTGTCGGGACACCTGATGACATTTTGAGACATTTTATACAACTACAGCACCAGAAATGTGCTGCTGAAGCAAGTCCGTTTTTTTGAATTTTTTGTAAGGGTCCCGCCTTACGAAATTTTAGCAACATTTTTTTTCGTAAACGATGCATTTTATTCTATTTTTAGGTTGTGTCGGGACTCCTGATGACGTTTTGAAACATTTTATACAACTACAGCATCAGAAATGTGCTGCTGAAGCAAGTCCGTTTTTTTGAATTTTTTGTAAGGGTCCCGCCTTACGAAATTTTAGCAAATTTTTTTTTTCGTAAACGATGCATTTTCTTCTATTTTTAGGTTGTGTCGGGACACCTGATGACGTTTTGAGACATTTTATACAACTACAGCAGCAGAAATGTGCTGCTGAAGCAAGTCCGTTTTTTTGAATTTTTTGTAAGGGTCCCGCCTTACGAAATTTTAGCAAAAAATGTTTTCCGTAAACTATGCATTTTTTTCTATTTTTAGGTTGTGTCGGGACACCTGATGACGTTTTGAGACATTTTATACAACTACAGCACCAGAAATGTGCTGCTGAAGCAAGTCCGTTTTTTTGAATTTTTTGTAAGGGTACCGCCTTACGAAATTTTAGCAAAATTTTTTTTCGTAAACGATGCATTTTATTCTATTTTTAGGTTGTGTCGGGACTCCTGATGACGTTTTGAAACATTTTATACAACTACAGCACCAGAAATGTGCTGCTGAAGCAAGTCCGTTTTTTTGAATTTTTTGTAAGGGTCCCGCCTTACGAAATTTTAGCAAAAAATGTTTTCCGTAAACGATGCATTTTATTCTATTTTTAGGTTGTGTCGGGACACCTGATGACGTTTTGAGACATTTTATACAACTACAGCACCAGAAATGTGCTGCTGAAGCAAGTCCGTTTTTTTGAATTTTTTGTAAGGGTCCAGCCTTACGAAATTTTAGCAAAATTGTTTTTCGTAAACGATGCTTTTTATTCTATTTTTAGGTTGTGTCGGGACTCCTGATGACGTTTTGAAACATTTTATACAACTACAGCACCAGAAATGTGCTGCTGAAGCAAGTCCGTTTTTTTGAATTTTTTGTAAGGGTCCCGCCTTACGAAATTTTAGCAAAATTTTTTTTCGTAAACGATGCATTTTATTCTATTTTTAGGTTGTGTCGGGACTCCTGATGACGTTTTGAAACATTTTATACAACTACAGCATCAGAAATGTGCTGCTGAAGCAAGTCCGTTTTTTTGAATTTTTTGTAAGGGTCTTATGAAATTTTAGCAATTTTTTTTTTTCGTAAACGATGCATTTTCTTCTATTTTTAGGTTGTGTCGGGACACCTGATGACGTTTTGAGACATTTTATACAACTACAGCAGCAGAAATGTGCTGCTGAAGCAAGTCCGTTTTTTTGAATTTTTTGTAAGGGTCCCGCCTTACGAAATTTTAGCAAAAAATGTTTTCCGTAAACTATGCATTTTTTTCTATTTTTAGGTTGTGTCGGGACACCTGATGACGTTTTGAGACATTTTATACAACTACAGCAGCAGAAATGTGCTGCTGAAGCAAGTCCGTTTTTTTGAATTTTTTGTAAGGGTCCCCTCCCGCCTTACGAAATTTTAGCAAAATTTTTTTTCGTAAACGATGCATTTTATTCTATTTTTAGGTTGTGTCGGGACTCCTGATGACGTTTTGAAACATTTTATACAACTACAGCACCAGAAATGTGCTGCTGAAGCAAGTCCGTTTTTTTGAATTTTTTGTAAGGGTCCCGCCTTACGAAATTTTAGCATAATTTTTTTTCGTAAACGATGCATTTTATTCTATTTTTAGGTTGTGTCGGGACTCCTGATGACGTTTTGAAACATTTTATACAACTACAGCATCAGAAATGTGCTGCTGAAGCAAGTCCGTTTTTTTGAATTTTTTGTAAGGGTCCCGCCTTATGAAATTTTAGCAAATTTTTTTTTTCGTAAACGATGCATTTTATTCTATTTTTAGGTTGTGTCGGGACACCTGATGACGTTTTGAGACATTTTATACAACTACAGCACCAGAAATGTGCTGCTGAAGCAAGTCCGTTTTTTTGAATTTTTTGTAAGGGTCCCGCCTTACGAAATTTTAGCAAAAAATGTTTTCCGTAAACGATGCATTTTATTCTATTTTTAGGTTGTGTCGGGACACCTGATGACGTTTTGAGACATTTTATACAACTACAGCACCAGAAATGTGCTGCTGAAGCAAGTCCGTTTTTTTGAATTTTTTGTAAGGGTCCCGCCTTACGAAATTTTAGCAAAATTTTTTTTCGTAAACGATGCATTTTATTCTATTTTTAGGTTGTGTCGGGACTCCTGATGACGTTTTGAAACATTTTATACAACTACAGCACCAGAAATGTGCTGCTGAAGCAAGTCCGTTTTTTTGAATTTTTTGTAAGGGTCCCGCCTTACGAAATTTTAGCAAAATTTTTTTTCGTAAACGATGCATTTTATTCTATTTTTAGGTTGTGTCGGGACTCCTGATGACGTTTTGAAACATTTTATACAACTACAGTATCAGAAATGTGCTGCTGAAGCAAGTCCGTTTTTTTGAATTTTTTGTAAGGGTCCCGCCTTACGAAATTTTAGCAAATTTTTTTTTTCGTAAACGATGCATTTTCTTCTATTTTTAGGTTGTGTCGGGACACCTGATGACGTTTTGAGACATTTTATACAACTACAGCACCAGAAATGTGCTGCTGAAGCAAGTCCGTTTTTTTGAATTTTTTGTAAGGGTCCCGCCTTACGAAATTTTAGCAAAAAATGTTTTCCGTAAACGATGCATTTAATTCTATTTTTAGGTGGTGTCGGGACACCTGATGACGTTTTGAGACATTTTATACAACTACAGCACCAGAAATGTGCTGCTGAAGCAAGTCCGTTTTTTTGAATTTTTTGTAAGGGTCCCGCCTTACGAAATTTTAGCAAAATTTTTTTTCGTAAACGATGCATTTTATTCTATTTTTAGGTTGTGTCGGGACTCCTGATGACGTTTTGAAACATTTTATACAACTACAGCACCAGAAATGTGCTGCTGAAGCAAGTCCGTTTTTTTGAATTTTTTGTAAGGGTCCCGCCTTACGAAATTTTAGCAAAATTTTTTTTCGTAAACGATGCATTTTATTCTATTTTTAGGTTGTGTCGGGACTCCTGATGACGTTTTGAAACATTTTATACAACTACAGCATCAGAAATGTGCTGCTGAAGCAAGTCCGTTTTTTTGAATTTTTTGTAAGGGTCCCGCCTTATGAAATTTTAGCAATTTTTTTTTTTCGTAAACGATGCATTTTCTTCTATTTTTAGGTTGTGTCGGGACACCTGATGACGTTTTGAGACATTTTATACAACTACAGCACCAGAAATGTGCTGCTGAAGCAAGTCCGTTTTTTTGAATTTTTTGTAAGGGTCCCGCCTTACGAAATTTTAGCAAAATTTTTTTTCGTAAACGATGCATTTTATTCTATTTTTAGGTTGTGTCGGGACTCCTGATGACGTTTTGAAACATTTTATACAACTACAGCACCAGAAATGTGCTGCTGAAGCAAGTCCGTTTTTTTGAATTTTTTGTAAGGGTCCCGCCTTACGAAATTTTAGCAAAAAATGTTTTCCGTAAACTATGCATTCTTTTCTATTTTTAGGTTGTGTCGGGACACCTGATGACGTTTTGAGACATTTTATACAAATACAGCACCAGAAATGTGCTGCTGAAGCAAGTCCGTTTTTTTGAATTTTTTGTAAGGGTCCCGCCTTACGAAATTTTAGCAAAATTTTTTTTCGTAAACGATGCATTTTATTCTATTTTTAGGTTGTGTCGGGACTCCTGATGACGTTTTGAAACATTTTATACAACTACAGCACCAGAAATGTGCTGCTGAAGCAAGTCCGTTTTTTTGAATTTTTTGTAAGGGTCCCGCCTTACGAAATTTTAGCAAAATTTTTTTTCGTAAACGATGCATTTTATTCTATTTTTAGGTTGTGTCGGGACTCCTGATGACGTTTTGAAACATTTTATACAACTACAGCACCAGAAATGTGCTGCTGAAGCAAGTCCTTTTTTTTTAAATTTTTTGTAAGGGTCCCGCCTTACGAGATTTTAGCAAAAAATGTTTTCCGTAAACGATGCATTTTATTCTATTTTTAGGTTGTGTCGGGACACCTGATGACGTTTTGAAACATTTTATACAACTACAGCACCAGAAATGTGCTGCTGAAGCAAGTCCGTTTTTTTGAATTTTTTGTAAGGGTCCCGCCTTACGAAATTTTAGCAAAATTTTTTTTTCGTAAACGATGCATTTTATTCTATTTTTAGGTTGTGTCGGGACTCCTGATGACGTTTTGAAACATTTTATACAACTACAGCACCAGAAATGTGCTGCTGAAGCAAGTCCGTTTTTTTGAATTTTTTGTAAGGGTCCCGCCTTACGAAATTTTAGCAAAATTTTTTTCCGTAAACGATGCATTTTATTCTATTTTTAGGTTGTGTCGGGACTCCTGATGACGTTTTGAAACATTTTATACAACTACAGCATCAGAAATGTGCTGCTGAAGCAAGTCCGTTTTTTTGAATTTTTTGTAAGGGTCCCGCCTTATGAAATTTTAGCAAATTTTTTTTTTCGTAAACGATGCATTTTATTCTATTTTTAGGTTGTGTCGGGACTCCTGATGACGTTTTGAAACATTTTATACAACTACAGCACCAGAAATGTGCTGCTGAAGCAAGTCCGTTTTTTTGAATTTTTTGTAAGGGTCCCGCCTTACGAAATTTTAGCAACATTTTTTTTCGTAAACGATGCATTTTATTCTATTTTTAGGTTGTGTCGGGACTCCTGATGACGTTTTGAAACATTTTATACAACTACAGTATCAGAAATGTGCTGCTGAAGCAAGTCCGTTTTTTTGAATTTTTTGTAAGGGTCCCGCCTTACGAAATTTTAGCAAATTTTTTTTTTCGTAAACGATGCATTTTCTTCTATTTTTAGGTTGTGTCGGGACACCTGATGACGTTTTGAGACATTTTATACAACTACAGCAGCAGAAATGTGCTGCTGAAGCAAGTCCGTTTTTTTGAATTTTTTGTAAGGGTCCAGCCTTACGAAATTTTAGCAACATTTTTTTTCGTAAACGATGCATTTTATTCTATTTTTAGGTTGTGTCGGGACTCCTGATGACGTTTTGAAACATTTTATACAACTACAGCACCAGAAATGTGCTGCTGAAGCAAGTCCGTTTTTTTGAATTTTTTGTAAGGGTCCCGCCTTACGAAATTTTAGCAAAAAATGTTTTCCGTAAACTATGCATTTTTTTCTATTTTTAGGTTGTGTCGGGACACCTGATGACGTTTTGAGACATTTTATACAACTACAGCACCAGAAATGTGCTGCTGAAGCAAGTCCGTTTTTTTGAATTTTTTGTAAGGGTCCCGCCTTACGAAATTTTAGCAACATTTTTTTTCGTAAACGATGCATTTTATTCTATTTTTAGGTTGTGTCGGGACTCCTGATGACGTTTTGAAACATTTTATACAACTACAGCACCAGAAATGTGCTGCTGAAGCAAGTCCGTTTTTTTGAATTTTTTGTAAGGGTCCCGCCTTACGAAATTTTAGCAAAAAATGTTTTCCGTAAACTTTGCATTTTATTCTATTTTTAGGTTGTGTCGGGACACCTGATGACGTTTTGAGACATTTTATACAACTACAGCACCAGAAATGTGCTGCTGAAGCAAGTCCGTTTTTTTGAATTTTTTGTAAGGGTCCCGCCTTACGAAATTTTAGCAACATTTTCTTTCGTAAACGATGCATTTTATTCTATTTTTAGGTTGTGTCGGGACTCCTGATGACGTTTTGAAACATTTTATACAACTACAGCACCAGAAATGTGCTGCTGAAGCAAGTCCGTTTTTTTGAATTTTTTGTAAGGGTCCCGCCTTACGAAATTTTAGCAAATTTTTTTTTTCGTAAACGATGCATTTTCTTCTATTTTTAGGTTGTGTCGGGACACCTGATGACGTTTTGAGACATTTTATACAACTACAGCAGCAGAAATGTGCTGCTGAAGCAAGTCCGTTTTTTTGAATTTTTTGTAAGGGTCCCGCCTTACGAAATTTTAGCAAAAAATGTTTTCCGTAAACTATGCATTTTTTTCTATTTTTAGGTTGTGTCGGGACACCTGATGACGTTTTGAGACATTTTATACAACTACAGCACCAGAAATGTGCTGCTGAAGCAAGTCCGTTTTTTTGAATTTTTTGTAAGGGTACCGCCTTACGAAATTTTAGCAACATTTTTTTTCGTAAACGATGCATTTTATTCTATTTTTAGGTTGTGTCGGGACTCCTGATGACGTTTTGAAACATTTTATACAACTACAGCACCAGAAATGTGCTGCTGAAGCAAGTCCGTTTTTTTGAATTTTTTGTAAGGGTCCCGCCTTACGAAATTTTAGCAAAAAATGTTTTCCGTAAACGATGCATTTTATTCTATTTTTAGGTTGTGTCGGGACACCTGATGACGTTTTGAGACATTTTATACAACTACAGCACCAGAAATGTGCTGCTGAAGCAAGTCCGTTTTTTTGAATTTTTTGTAAGGGTCCCGCCTTTTGAAATTTTAGCAAATTTTTTTTTTCGGAAACGATGCATTTTATTCTATTTTTAGGTTGTGTCGGGACACCTGATGACGTTTTGAGACATTTTATACAACTACAGCACCAGAAATGTGCTGCTGAAGCAAGTCCGTTTTTTTGAATTTTTTGTAAGGGTCCCGCCTTACGAAATTTTAGCAAAAAATGTTTTCCGTAAACGATGCATTTTATTCTATTTTTAGGTTGTGTCGGGACACCTGATGACGTTTTGAGACATTTTATACAACTACAGCACCAGAAATGTGCTGCTGAAGCAAGTCCGTTTTTTTGAATTTTTTGTAAGGGTCCCGCCTTACGAAATTTTAGCAACATTTTTTTTCGTAAACGATGCATTTTATTCTATTTTTAGGTTGTGTCGGGACTCCTGATGACGTTTTGAAACATTTTATACAACTACAGCAGCAGAAATGTGCTGCTGAAGCAAGTCCGTTTTTTTGAATTTTTTGTAAGGGTCCCGCCTTACGAAATTTTAGCAAAATTTTTTTTCGTAAACGATGCATTTTATTCTATTTTTAGGTTGTGTCGGGACTCCTGATGACGTTTTGAAACATTTTATACAACTACAGCATCAGAAATGTGCTGCTGAAGCAAGTCCGTTTTTTTGAATTTTTTGTAAGGGTCCCGCCTTACGAAATTTTAGCAAATTTTTTTTTTCGTAAACGATGCATTTTCTTCTATTTTTAGGTTGTGTCGGGACACCTGATGACGTTTTGAGACATTTTATACAACTACAGCAGCAGAAATGTGCTGCTGAAGCAAGTCCGTTTTTTTGAATTTTTTGTAAGGGTCCCGCCTTACGAAATTTTAGCAAAAAATGTTTTCCGTAAACTATGCATTTTTTTCTATTTTTAGGTTGTGTCGGGACACCTGATGACGTTTTGAGACATTTTATACAACTACAGCACCAGAAATGTGCTGCTGAAGCAAGTCCGTTTTTTTGAATTTTTTGTAAGGGTCCCGCCTTACGAAATTTTAGCAACATTTTTTTTCGTAAACGATGCATTTTATTCTATTTTTAGGTTGTGTCGGGACTCCTGATGACGTTTTGAAACATTTTATACAACTACAGCACCAGAAATGTGCTGCTGAAGCAAGTCCGTTTTTTTGAATTTTTTGTAAGGGTCCCGCCTTACGAAATTTTAGCAAAAAATGTTTTCCGTAAACGATGCATTTAATTCTATTTTTAGGTTGTGTCGGGACACCTGATGACGTTTTGAGACATTTTATACAACTACAGCACCAGAAATGTGCTGCTGAAGCAAGTCCGTTTTTTTGAATTTTTTGTAAGGGTCCCGCCTTACGAAATTTTAGCAAAATTTTTTTTCGTAAACGATGCATTTTATTCTATTTTTAGGTTGTGTCGGGACTCCTGATGACGTTTTGAAACATTTTATACAACTACAGCACCAGAAATGTGCTGCTGAAGCAAGTCCGTTTTTTTGAATTTTTTGTAAGGGTCCCGCCTTACGAAATTTTAGCAAAAAATGTTTTCCGTAAACTATGCATTTTTTTCTATTTTTAGGTTGTGTCGGGACACCTGATGACGTTTTGAGACATTTTATACAAATACAGCACCAGAAATGTGCTGCTGAAGCAAGTCCGTTTTTTTGAATTTTTTGTAAGGGTCCCGCCTTACGAAATTTTAGCAAAAATTTTTTTCGTAAACGATGCATTTTATTCTATTTTTAGGTTGTGTCGGGACTCCTGATGACGTTTTGAAACATTTTATACAACTACAGCACCAGAAATGTGCTGCTGAAGCAAGTCCGTTTTTTTGATTTTTTTGTAAGGGTCCCGCCTTACGAAATTTTAGCAAAATTTTTTTTTCGTAAACGATGCATTTTATTCTATTTTTAGGTTGTGTCGGGACTCCTGATGACGTTTTGAAACATTTTATACAACTACAGCACCAGAAATGTGCTGCTGAAGCAAGTCCGTTTTTTTGAATTTTTTGTAAGGGTCCCGCCTTACGAAATTTTAGCAAAATTTTTTTTCGTAAACGATGCATTTTATTCTATTTTTAGGTTGTGTCGGGACTCCTGATGACGTTTTGAAACATTTTATACAACTACAGCACCAGAAATGTGCTGCTGAAGCAAGTCCGTTTTTTTGAATTTTTTGTAAGGGTCCCGCCTTACGAGATTTTAGCAAAAAATGTTTTCCGTAAACGATGCATTTTATTCTATTTTTAGGTTGTGTCGGGACACCTGATGACGTTTTGAGACATTTTATACAACTACAGCACCAGAAATGTGCTGCTGAAGCAAGTCCGTTTTTTTGAATTTTTTGTAAGGGTCCCGCCTTACGAAATTTTAGCAAAATTTTTTTTTCGTAAACGATGCATTTTATTCTATTTTTAGGTTGTGTCGGGACTCCTGATGACGTTTTGAAACATTTTATACAACTACAGCACCAGAAATGTGCTGCTGAAGCAAGTCCGTTTTTTTGAATTTTTTGTAAGGGTCCCGCCTTACGAAATTTTAGCAAAATTTTTTTTCGTAAACGATGCATTTTATTCTATTTTTAGGTTGTGTCGGGACTCCTGATGACGTTTTGAAACATTTTATACAACTACAGCATCAGAAATGTGCTGCTGAAGCAAGTCCGTTTTTTTGAATTTTTTGTAAGGGTCCCGCCTTATGAAATTTTAGCAAATTTTTTTTTTCGTAAACGATGCATTTTATTCTATTTTTAGGTTGTGTCGCGACTCCTGATGACGTTTTGAAACATTTTATACAACTACAGCACCAGAAATGTGCTGCTGAAGCAAGTCCGTTTTTTTGAATTTTTTGTAAGGGTCCCGCCTTATGAAATTTTAGCAAATTTTTTTTTTCGTAAACGATGCATTTTATTCTATTTTTAGGTTGTGTCGGGACACCTGATGACGTTTTGAGACATTTTATACAACTACAGCAGCAGAAATGTGCTGCTGAAGCAAGTCCGTTTTTTTGAATTTTTTGTAAGGGTCCCGCCTTACGAAATTTTAGCAAAAAATGTTTTCCGTAAACTTTGCATTTTTTTCTATTTTTAGGTTGTGTCGGGACACCTGATGACGTTTTGAGACATTTTATACAACTACAGCACCAGAAATGTGCTGCTGAAGCAAGTCCGTTTTTTTGAATTTTTTGTAAGGGTCCCGCCTTACGAAATTTTAGCAACATTTTTTTTCGTAAACGATGCATTTTATTCTATTTTTAGGTTGTGTCGGGACTCCTGATGACGTTTTGAAACATTTTATACAACTACAGCATCAGAAATGTGCTGCTGAAGCAAGTCCGTTTTTTTGAATTTTTTGTAAGGGTCCCGCCTTACGAAATTTTAGCAAATTTTTTTTTTCGTAAACGATGCATTTTCTTCTATTTTTAGGTTGTGTCGGGACACCTGATGACGTTTTGAGACATTTTATACAACTACAGCAGCAGAAATGTGCTGCTGAAGCAAGTCCGTTTTTTTGAATTTTTTGTAAGGGTCCCGCCTTACGAAATTTTAGCAAAAAATGTTTTCCGTAAACTATGCATTTTTTTCTATTTTTAGGTTGTGTCGGGACACCTGATGACGTTTTGAGACATTTTATACAACTACAGCACCAGAAATGTGCTGCTGAAGCAAGTCCGTTTTTTTGAATTTTTTGTAAGGGTACCGCCTTACGAAATTTTAGCAACATTTTTTTTCGTAAACGATGCATTTTATTCTATTTTTAGGTTGTGTCGGGACTCCTGATGACGTTTTGAAACATTTTATACAACTACAGCACCAGAAATGTGCTGCTGAAGCAAGTCCGTTTTTTTGAATTTTTTGTAAGGGTCCCGCCTTACAAAATTTTAGCAAAAAATGTTTTCCGTAAACGATGCATTTTATTCTATTTTTAGGTTGTGTCGGGACACCTGATGACGTTTTGAGACATTTTATACAACTACAGCACCAGAAATGTGCTGCTGAAGCAAGTCCGTTTTTTTGAATTTTTTGTAAGGGTCCAGCCTTACGAAATTTTAGCAAAATTTTTTTTCGTAAACGATGCTTTTTATTCTATTTTTAGGTTGTGTCGGGACTCCTGATGACGTTTTGAAACATTTTATACAACTACAGCACCAGAAATGTGCTGCTGAAGCAAGTCCGTTTTTTTGAATTTTTTGTAAGGGTCCCGCCTTACGAAATTTTAGCAAAATTTTTTTTCGTAAACGATGCATTTTATTCTATTTTTAGGTTGTGTCGGGACTCCTGATGACGTTTTGAAACATTTTATACAACTACAGCATCAGAAATGTGCTGCTGAAGCAAGTCCGTTTTTTTGAATTTTTTGTAAGGGTCTTATGAAATTTTAGCAATTTTTTTTTTTCGTAAACGATGCATTTTCTTCTATTTTTAGGTTGTGTCGGGACACCTGATGACGTTTTGAGACATTTTATACAACTACAGCAGCAGAAATGTGCTGCTGAAGCAAGTCCGTTTTTTTGAATTTTTTGTAAGGGTCCCGCCTTACGAAATTTTAGCAAAAAATGTTTTCCGTAAACTATGCATTTTTTTCTATTTTTAGGTTGTGTCGGGACACCTGATGACGTTTTGAGACATTTTATACAACTACAGCAGCAGAAATGTGCTGCTGAAGCAAGTCCGTTTTTTTGAATTTTTTGTAAGGGTCCCCTCCCGCCTTACGAAATTTTAGCAAAATTTTTTTTCGTAAACGATGCATTTTATTCTATTTTTAGGTTGTGTCGGGACTCCTGATGACGTTTTGAAACATTTTATACAACTACAGCACCAGAAATGTGCTGCTGAAGCAAGTCCGTTTTTTTGAATTTTTTGTAAGGGTCCCGCCTTACGAAATTTTAGCATAATTTTTTTTCGTAAACGATGCATTTTATTCTATTTTTAGGTTGTGTCGGGACTCCTGATGACGTTTTGAAACATTTTATACAACTACAGCATCAGAAATGTGCTGCTGAAGCAAGTCCGTTTTTTTGAATTTTTTGTAAGGGTCCCGCCTTATGAAATTTTAGCAAATTTTTTTTTTCGTAAACGATGCATTTTATTCTATTTTTAGGTTGTGTCGGGACACCTGATGACGTTTTGAGACATTTTATACAACTACAGCACCAGAAATGTGCTGCTGAAGCAAGTCCGTTTTTTTGAATTTTTTGTAAGGGTCCCGCCTTACGAAATTTTAGCAAAAAATGTTTTCCGTAAACGATGCATTTTATTCTATTTTTAGGTTGTGTCGGGACACCTGATGACGTTTTGAGACATTTTATACAACTACAGCACCAGAAATGTGCTGCTGAAGCAAGTCCGTTTTTTTGAATTTTTTGTAAGGGTCCCGCCTTACGAAATTTTAGCAAAATTTTTTTTCGTAAACGATGCATTTTATTCTATTTTTAGGTTGTGTCGGGACTCCTGATGACGTTTTGAAACATTTTATACAACTACAGCACCAGAAATGTGCTGCTGAAGCAAGTCCGTTTTTTTGAATTTTTTGTAAGGGTCCCGCCTTACGAAATTTTAGCAAAAAATGTTTTCCGTAAACGATGCATTTTATTCTATTTTTAGGTTGTGTCGGGACACCTGATGACGTTTTGAGACATTTTATACAACTACAGCACCAGAAATGTGCTGCTGAAGCAAGTCCGTGTTTTTGAATTTTTTGTAAGGGTCCCGCCTTACGAAATTTTAGCAAATTTTTTTTTTCGTAAACGATGCATTTTCTTCTATTTTTAGGTTGTGTCGGGACACCTGATGACGTTTTGAGACATTTTATACAACTACAGCACCAGAAATGTGCTGCTGAAGCAAGTCCGTTTTTTTGAATTTTTTGTAAGGGTCCCGCCTTACGAAATTTTAGCAAAAAATGTTTTCCGTAAACGATGCATTTAATTCTATTTTTAGGTGGTGTCGGGACACCTGATGACGTTTTGAGACATTTTATACAACTACAGCACCAGAAATGTGCTGCTGAAGCAAGTCCGTTTTTTTGAATTTTTTGTAAGGGTCCCGCCTTACGAAATTTTAGCAAAATTTTTTTTCGTAAACGATGCATTTTATTCTATTTTTAGGTTGTGTCGGGACTCCTGATGACGTTTTGAAACATTTTATACAACTACAGCACCAGAAATGTGCTGCTGAAGCAAGTCCGTTTTTTTGAATTTTTTGTAAGGGTCCCGCCTTACGAAATTTTAGCAAAATTTTTTTTCGTAAACGATGCATTTTATTCTATTTTTAGGTTGTGTCGGGACTCCTGATGACGTTTTGAAACATTTTATACAACTACAGCATCAGAAATGTGCTGCTGAAGCAAGTCCGTTTTTTTGAATTTTTTGTAAGGGTCCCGCCTTATGAAATTTTAGCAATTTTTTTTTTTCGTAAACGATGCATTTTCTTCTATTTTTAGGTTGTGTCGGGACACCTGATGACGTTTTGAGACATTTTATACAACTACAGCACCAGAAATGTGCTGCTGAAGCAAGTCCGTTTTTTTGAATTTTTTGTAAGGGTCCCGCCTTACGAAATTTTAGCAAAATTTTTTTTCGTAAACGATGCATTTTATTCTATTTTTAGGTTGTGTCGGGACTCCTGATGACGTTTTGAAACATTTTATACAACTACAGCACCAGAAATGTGCTGCTGAAGCAAGTCCGTTTTTTTGAATTTTTTGTAAGGGTCCCGCCTTACGAAATTTTAGCAAAAAATGTTTTCCGTAAACTATGCATTCTTTTCTATTTTTAGGTTGTGTCGGGACACCTGATGACGTTTTGAGACATTTTATACAAATACAGCACCAGAAATGTGCTGCTGAAGCAAGTCCGTTTTTTTGAATTTTTTGTAAGGGTCCCGCCTTACGAAATTTTAGCAAAATTTTTTTTCGTAAACGATGCATTTTATTCTATTTTTAGGTTGTGTCGGGACTCCTGATGACGTTTTGAAACATTTTATACAACTACAGCACCAGAAATGTGCTGCTGAAGCAAGTCCGTTTTTTTGAATTTTTTGTAAGGGTCCCGCCTTACGAAATTTTAGCAAAATTTTTTTTCGTAAACGATGCATTTTATTCTATTTTTAGGTTGTGTCGGGACTCCTGATGACGTTTTGAAACATTTTATACAACTACAGCACCAGAAATGTGCTGCTGAAGCAAGTCCTTTTTTTTTAAATTTTTTGTAAGGGTCCCGCCTTACGAGATTTTAGCAAAAAATGTTTTCCGTAAACGATGCATTTTATTCTATTTTTAGGTTGTGTCGGGACACCTGATGACGTTTTGAAACATTTTATACAACTACAGCACCAGAAATGTGCTGCTGAAGCAAGTCCGTTTTTTTGAATTTTTTGTAAGGGTCCCGCCTTACGAAATTTTAGCAAAATTTATTTTTCGTAAACGATGCATTTTATTCTATTTTTAGGTTGTGTCGGGACTCCTGATGACGTTTTGAAACATTTTATACAACTACAGCACCAGAAATGTGCTGCTGAAGCAAGTCCGTTTTTTTGAATTTTTTGTAAGGGTCCCGCCTTACGAAATTTTAGCAAAATTTTTTTCCGTAAACGATGCATTTTATTCTATTTTTAGGTTGTGTCGGGACTCCTGATGACGTTTTGAAACATTTTATACAACTACAGCATCAGAAATGTGCTGCTGAAGCAAGTCCGTTTTTTTGAATTTTTTGTAAGGGTCCCGCCTTATGAAATTTTAGCAAATTTTTTTTTTCGTAAACGATGCATTTTATTCTATTTTTAGGTTGTGTCGGGACTCCTGATGACGTTTTGAAACATTTTATACAACTACAGCACCAGAAATGTGCTGCTGAAGCAAGTCCGTTTTTTTGAATTTTTTGTAAGGGTCCCGCCTTACGAAATTTTAGCAAAATTTTTTTTCGTAAACGATGCATTTTATTCTATTTTTAGGTTGTGTCGGGACTCCTGATGACGTTTTGAAACATTTTATACAACTACAGTATCAGAAATGTGCTGCTGAAGCAAGTCCGTTTTTTTGAATTTTTTGTAAGGGTCCCGCCTTACGAAATTTTAGCAAATTTTTTTTTTCGTAAACGATGCATTTTCTTCTATTTTTAGGTTGTGTCGGGACACCTGATGACGTTTTGAGACATTTTATACAACTACAGCAGCAGAAATGTGCTGCTGAAGCAAGTCCGTTTTTTTGAATTTTTTGTAAGGGTCCCGCCTTACGAAATTTTAGCAAAAAATGTTTTCCGTAAACTATGCATTTTTTTCTATTTTTAGGTTGTGTCGGGACACCTGATGACGTTTTGAGACATTTTATACAACTACAGCACCAGAAATGTGCTGCTGAAGCAAGTCCGTTTTTTTGAATTTTTTGTAAGGGTCCCGCCTTACGAAATTTTAGCAACATTTTTTTTCGTAAACGATGCATTTTATTCTATTTTTAGGTTGTGTCGGGACTCCTGATGACGTTTTGAAACATTTTATACAACTACAGCACCAGAAATGTGCTGCTGAAGCAAGTCCGTTTTTTTTAATTTTTTGTAAGGGTCCCGCCTTACGAAATTTTTGCAAAAAATGTTTTCCGTAAACGATGCATTTTATTCTATTTTTAGGTTGTGTCGGGACACCTGATGACGTTTTGAGACATTTTATACAACTACAGCACCAGAAATGTGCTGCTGAAGCAAGTCCGTGTTTTTGAATTTTTTGTAAGGGTCCCGCCTTACGAAATTTTAGCAAATTTTTTTTTTCGTAAACGATGCATTTTCTTCTATTTTTAGGTTGTGTCGGGACACCTGATGACGTTTTGAGACATTTTATACAACTACAGCACCAGAAATGTGCTGCTGAAGCAAGTCCGTTTTTTTGAATTTTTTGTAAGGGTCCCGCCTTACGAAATTTTAGCAAAAAATGTTTTCCGTAAACGATGCATTTAATTCTATTTTTAGGTGGTGTCGGGACACCTGATGACGTTTTGAGACATTTTATACAACTACAGCACCAGAAATGTGCTGCTGAAGCAAGTCCGTTTTTTTGAATTTTTTGTAAGGGTCCCGCCTTACGAAATTTTAGCAAAATTTTTTTTCGTAAACGATGCATTTTATTCTATTTTTAGGTTGTGTCGGGACTCCTGATGACGTTTTGAAACATTTTATACAACTACAGCACCAGAAATGTGCTGCTGAAGCAAGTCCGTTTTTTTGAATTTTTTGTAAGGGTCCCGCCTTACGAAATTTTAGCAAAATTTTTTTTCGTAAACGATGCATTTTATTCTATTTTTAGGTTGTGTCGGGACTCCTGATGACGTTTTGAAACATTTTATACAACTACAGCACCAGAAATGTGCTGCTGAAGCAAGTCCGTTTTTTTGAATTTTTTGTAAGGGTCCCGCCTTACGAAATTTTAGCAAAAAATGTTTTCCGTAAACTATGCATTCTTTTCTATTTTTAGGTTGTGTCGGGACACCTGATGACGTTTTGAGACATTTTATACAAATACAGCACCAGAAATGTGCTGCTGAAGCAAGTCCGTTTTTTTGAATTTTTTGTAAGGGTCCCGCCTTACGAAATTTTAGCAAAATTTTTTTTCGTAAACGATGCATTTTATTCTATTTTTAGGTTGTGTCGGGACTCCTGATGACGTTTTGAAACATTTTATACAACTACAGCACCAGAAATGTGCTGCTGAAGCAAGTCCGTTTTTTTGAATTTTTTGTAAGGGTCCCGCCTTACGAAATTTTAGCAAAATTTTTTTTCGTAAACGATGCATTTTATTCTATTTTTAGGTTGTGTCGGGACTCCTGATGACGTTTTGAAACATTTTATACAACTACAGCACCAGAAATGTGCTGCTGAAGCAAGTCCTTTTTTTTTAAATTTTTTGTAAGGGTCCCGCCTTACGAGATTTTAGCAAAAAATGTTTTCCGTAAACGATGCATTTTATTCTATTTTTAGGTTGTGTCGGGACACCTGATGACGTTTTGAAACATTTTATACAACTACAGCACCAGAAATGTGCTGCTGAAGCAAGTCCGTTTTTTTGAATTTTTTGTAAGGGTCCCGCCTTACGAAATTTTAGCAAAATTTTTTTTTCGTAAACGATGCATTTTATTCTATTTTTAGGTTGTGTCGGGACTCCTGATGACGTTTTGAAACATTTTATACAACTACAGCACCAGAAATGTGCTGCTGAAGCAAGTCCGTTTTTTTGAATTTTTTGTAAGGGTCCCGCCTTACGAAATTTTAGCAAAATTTTTTTCCGTAAACGATGCATTTTATTCTATTTTTAGGTTGTGTCGGGACTCCTGATGACGTTTTGAAACATTTTATACAACTACAGCATCAGAAATGTGCTGCTGAAGCAAGTCCGTTTTTTTGAATTTTTTGTAAGGGTCCCGCCTTATGAAATTTTAGCAAATTTTTTTTTTCGTAAACGATGCATTTTATTCTATTTTTAGGTTGTGTCGCGACTCCTGATGACGTTTTGAAACATTTTATACAACTACAGCAGCAGAAATGTGCTGCTGAAGCAAGTCCGTTTTTTTGAATTTTTTGTAAGGGTCCCGCCTTACGAAATTTTAGCAAAAAATGTTTTCCGTAAACGATGCATTTTATTCTATTTTTAGGTTGTGTCGGGACACCTGATGACGTTTTGAGACATTTTATACAACTACAGCACCAGAAATTTGCTGCTGAAGCAAGTCCGTTTTTTTGAATTTTTTGTAAGGGTCCCGCCTTACGAAATTTTAGCAAAATTTTTTTTCGTAAACGATGCATTTTATTCTATTTTTAGGTTGTGTCGGGACTCCTGATGACGTTTTGAAACATTTTATACAACTACAGCACCAGAAATGTGCTGCTGAAGCAAGTCCGTTTTTTTGAATTTTTTGTAAGGGTCCCGCCTTACGAGATTTTAGCAAAAAATGTTTTCCGTAAACGATGCATTTTATTCTATTTTTAGGTTGTGTCGGGACACCTGATGACGTTTTGAGACATTTTATACAACTACAGCACCAGAAATGTGCTGCTGAAGCAAGTCCGTTTTTTTGAATTTTTTGTAAGGGTCCCGCCTTACGAAATTTTAGCAAAATTTTTTTTTCGTAAACGATGCATTTTATTCTATTTTTAGGTTGTGTCGGGACTCCTGATGACGTTTTGAAACATTTTATACAACTACAGCACCAGAAATGTGCTGCTGAAGCAAGTCCGTTTTTTTGAATTTTTTGTAAGGGTCCCGCCTTACGAAATTTTAGCAAAATTTTTTTTCGTAAACGATGCATTTTATTCTATTTTTAGGTTGTGTCGGGACTCCTGATGACGTTTTGAAACATTTTATACAACTACAGCATCAGAAATGTGCTGCTGAAGCAAGTCCGTTTTTTTGAATTTTTTGTAAGGGTCCCGCCTTATGAAATTTTAGCAAATTTTTTTTTTCGTAAACGATGCATTTTATTCTATTTTTAGGTTGTGTCGCGACTCCTGATGACGTTTTGAAACATTTTATACAACTACAGCACCAGAAATGTGCTGCTGAAGCAAGTCCGTTTTTTTGAATTTTTTGTAAGGGTCCCGCCTTACGAAATTTTAGCAAAAAATGTTTTCCGTAAACGATGCATTTTATTCTATTTTTAGGTTGTGTCGGGACACCTGATGACGTTTTGAGACATTTTATACAACTACAGCACCAGAAATGTGCTGCTGAAGCAAGTCCGTTTTTTTGAATTTTTTGTAAGGGTCCCGCCTTATGAAATTTTAGCAAATTTTTTTTTTCGTAAACGATGCATTTTATTCTATTTTTAGGTTGTGTCGGGACACCTGATGACGTTTTGAGACATTTTATACAACTACAGCAGCAGAAATGTGCTGCTGAAGCAAGTCCGTTTTTTTGAATTTTTTGTAAGGGCTTACGAAATTTTAGCAAAAAATGTTTTCCGTAAACTTTGCATTTTTTTCTATTTTTAGGTTGTGTCGGGACACCTGATGACGTTTTGAGACATTTTATACAACTACAGCACCAGAAATGTGCTGCTGAAGCAAGTCCGTTTTTTTGAATTTTTTGTAAGGGTCCCGCCTTACGAAATTTTAGCAACATTTTTTTTCGTAAACGATGCATTTTATTCTATTTTTAGGTTGTGTCGGGACTCCTGATGACGTTTGAAACATTTTATACAACTACAGCACCAGAAATGTGCTGCTGAAGCAAGTCCGTTTTTTTGAATTTTTTGTAAGGGTCCCGCCTTACGAAATTTTAGCAAAAATTTTTTTCGTAAACGATGCATTTTATTCTATTTTTAGGTTGTGTCGGGACTCCTGATGACGTTTTGAAACATTTTATACAACTACAGCATCAGAAAGGTGCTGCTGAAGCAAGTCCGTTTTTTTGAATTTTTTGTAAGGGTCCCGCCTTATGAAATTTTAGCAAATTTTTTTTTTCGTAAACGATGCATTTTATTCTATTTTTAGGTTGTGTCGGGACTCCTGATGACGTTTTGAAACATTTTATACAACTACAGCACCAGAAATGTGCTGCTGAAGCAAGTCCGTTTTTTTGAATTTTTTGTAAGGGTCCCGCCTTACGAAATTTTAGCAAAAAATGTTTTCCGTAAACGATGCATTTTATTCTATTTTTAGGTTGTGTCGGGACACCTGATGACGTTTTGAGACATTTTATACAACTACAGCACCAGAAATGTGCTGCTGAAGCAAGTCCGTTTTTTTGAATTTTTTGTAAGGGTCCCGCCTTACGAAATTTTAGCAAAATTTTTTTTCGTAAACGATGCATTTTATTCTATTTTTAGGTTGTGTCGGGACTCCTGATGACGTTTTGAAACATTTTATACAACTACAGCACCAGAAATGTGCTGCTGAAGCAAGTCCGTTTTTTTGAATTTTTTGTAAGGGTCCCGCCTAATGAAATTTTAGCAAATTTTTTTTTTCGTAAACGATGCATTTTATTCTATTTTTAGGTTGTGTCGGGACTCCTGATGACGTTTTGAAACATTTTATACAACTACAGCACCAGAAATGTGCTGCCGAAGCAAGTCCGTTTTTTTGAATTTTTTGTAAGGGTCCCGCCTTACGAAATTTTAGCAAAAAATGTTTTCCGTAAACGATGCATTTTATTCTATTTTTAGGTTGTGTCGGGACACCTGATGACGTTTTGAGACATTTTATACAACTACAGCACCAGAAATGTGCTGCTGAAGCAAGTCCGTTTTTTTGAATTTTTTGTAAGGGTCCCGCCTTACGAAATTTTAGCAAAATTTTTTTTCGTAAACGATGCATTTTATTCTATTTTTAGGTTGTGTCGGGACTCCTGATGACGTTTTGAAACATTTTATACAACTACAGCAGCAGAAATGTGCTGCTGAAGCAAGTCCGTTTTTTTTAATTTTTTGTAAGGGTCCCGCCTTACGAAATTTTAGCAAAAAATGTTTTCCGTAAACTATGCATTTTTTTCTATTTTTAGGTTGTGTCGGGACACCTGATGACGTTTTGAGACATTTTATACAACTACAGCACCAGAAATGTGCTGCTGAAGCAAGTCCGTTTTTTTGAATTTTTTGTAAGGGTCCCGCCTTATGAAATTTTTGCAAAATTTTTTTTCGTAAACGATGCATTTTATTCTATTTTTAGGTTGTGTCGGGACTCCTGATGACGTTTTGAAACATTTTATACAACTACAGCACCAGAAATGTGCTGCTGAAGCAAGTCCGTTTTTTTGAATTTTTTGTAAGGGTCCCGCCTTACGAAATTTTAGCAAATTTTTTTTTTTCGTAAACGATGCATTTTCTTCTATTTTTAGGTTGTGTCGGGACTCCTGATGACGTTTTGAGACATTTTATACAACTACAGCACCAGAAATGTGCTGCTGAAGCAAGTCCGTTTTTTTGAATTTTTTGTAAGGGTCCCGCCTTACGAAATTTTAGCAAATTTTTTTTTTCGTAAACGATGCATTTTATTCTATTTTTAGGTTGTGTCGGGACACCTGATGACGTTTTGAGACATTTTATACAACTACAGCACCAGAAATGTGCTGCTGAAGCAAGTCCGTTTTTTTGAATTTTTTGTAAGGGTCCCGCCTTACGAAATTTTAGCAAAATTTTTTTTCGTAAACGATGCATTTTATTCTATTTTTAGGTTGTGTCGGGACTCCTGATGACGTTTTGAAACATTTTATACAACTACAGCATCAGAAATGTGCTGCTGAAGCAAGTCCGTTTTTTTGAATTTTTTGTAAGGGTCCCGCCTTACGAAATTTTAGCAAATTTTTTTTTTCGTAAACGATGCATTTTATTCTATTTTTAGGTTGTGTCGGGACTCCTGATGACGTTTTGAAACATTTTATACAACTACAGCACCAGAAATGTGCTGCTGAAGCAAGTCCGTTTTTTTGAATTTTTTGTAAGGGTCCCGCCTTACGAAATTTTAGCAAAAAATGTTTTCCGTAAACTATGCATTTTTTTCTATTTTTAGGTTGTGTCGGGACACCTGATGACGTTTTGAGACATTTTATACAACTACAGCACCAGAAATGTGCTGCTGAAGCAAGTCCGTTTTTTTGAATTTTTTGTAAGGGTCCCGCCTTACGAAATTTTAGCAAAAAATGTTTTCCGTAAACGATGCATTTTATTCTATTTTTAGGTTGTGTCGGGACTCCTGATGACGTTTTGAAACATTTTATACAACTACAGCACCAGAAATGTGCTGCTGAAGCAAGTCCGTTTTTTTGAATTTTTTGTAAGGGTCCCGCCTTACGAAATTTTAGCAAAAATTTTTTTCGTAAACGATGCATTTTATTCTATTTTTAGGTTGTGTCGGGACTCCTGATGACGTTTTCAGACATTTTATACAACTACAGCATCAGAAATGTGCTGCTGAAGCAAGTCCGTTTTTTTGAATTTTTTGTAAGGGTCCCGCCTTATGAAATTTTAGCAATTTTTTTTTTTCGTAAACGATGCATTTTCTTCTATTTTTAGGTTGTGTCGGGACACCTGATGACGTTTTGAGACATTTTATACAACTACAGCAGCAGAAATGTGCTGCTGAAGCAAGTCCGTTTTTTTGAATTTTTTGTAAGGGTCCCGCCTTACGAAATTTTAGCAAAAAATGTTTTCCGTAAACTATGCATTTTTTTCTATTTTTAGGGTGTGTCGGGACACCTGATAACGTTTTGAGACATTTTATACAAATACAGCACCAGAAATGTGCTGCTGAAGCAAGTCCGTTTTTTTGAATTTTTTGTAAGGGTCCCGCCTTACGAAATTTTAGCAAATTTTTTTTTTTCGTAAACGATGCATTTTCTTCTATTTTTAGGTTGTGTCGGGACTCCTGATGACGTTTTGAGACATTTTATACAACTACAGCACCAGAAATGTGCTGCTGAAGCAAGTCCGTTTTTTTGAATTTTTTGTAAGGGTCCCGCCTTACGAAATTTTAGCAAATTTTTTTTTTCGTAAACGATGCATTTTATTCTATTTTTAGGTTGTGTCGGGACACCTGATGACGTTTTGAGACATTTTATACAACTACAGCACCAGAAATGTGCTGCTGAAGCAAGTCCGTTTTTTTGAATTTTTTGTAAGGGTCCCGCCTTACGAAATTTTAGCAAAATTTTTTTTCGTAAACGATGCATTTTATTCTATTTTTAGGTTGTGTCGGGACTCCTGATGACGTTTTGAAACATTTTATACAACTACAGCACCAGAAATGTGCTGCTGAAGCAAGTCCGTTTTTTTGAATTTTTTGTAGGGTCCCGCCTTACGAAATTTTAGCAAAATTTTTTTTCGTAAACGATGCATTTTATTCTATTTTTAGGTTGTGTCGGGACTCCTGATGACGTTTTGAAACATTTTATACAACTACAGCATCAGAAATGTGCTGCTGAAGCAAGTCCGTTTTTTTGAATTTTTTGTAAGGGTCCCGCCTTACGAAATTTTAGCAAATTTTTTTTTTCGTAAACGATGCATTTTATTCTATTTTTAGGTTGTGTCGGGACTCCTGATGACGTTTTGAAACATTTTATACAACTACAGCACCAGAAATGTGCTGCTGAAGCAAGTCCGTTTTTTTGAATTTTTTGTAAGGGTCCCGCCTTACGAAATTTTAGCAAAAATTTTTTTCGTAAACGATGCATTTTATTCTATTTTTAGGTTGTGTCGGGACTCCTGATGACGTTTTCAGACATTTTATACAACTACAGCATCAGAAATGTGCTGCTGAAGCAAGTCCGTTTTTTTGAATTTTTTGTAAGGGTCCCGCCTTATGAAATTTTAGCAATTTTTTTTTTTCGTAAACGATGCATTTTCTTCTATTTTTAGGTTGTGTCGGGACACCTGATGACGTTTTGAGACATTTTATACAACTACAGCAGCAGAAATGTGCTGCTGAAGCAAGTCCGTTTTTTTGAATTTTTTGTAATGGTCCCGCCTTACGAAATTTTAGCAAAAAATGTTTTCCGTAAACTATGCATTTTTTTCTATTTTTAGGTTGTGTCGGGACACCTGATAACGTTTTGAGACATTTTATACAAATACAGCACCAGAAATGTGCTGCTGAAGCAAGTCCGTTTTTTTGAATTTTTTGTAAGGGTCCCGCCTTACGAAATTTTAGCAAAATTTTTTTTCGTAAACGATGCATTTTATTCTATTTTTAGGTTGTGTCGGGACTCCTGATGACGTTTTCAGACATTTTATACAACTACAGCATCAGAAATGTGCTAATGAAGCAAGTCCGTTTTTTTGAATTTTTTGTAAGGGTCCCGCCTTATGAAATTTTAGCAATTTTTTTTTTTCGTAAACGATGCATTTTCTTCTATTTTTAGGTTGTGTCGGGACACCTGATGACGTTTTGAGACATTTTATACAACTACAGCAGCAGAAATGTGCTGCTGAAGCAAGTCCGTTTTTTTGAATTTTTTGTAAGGGTCCCGCCTTACGAAATTTTAGCAAAAAATGTTTTCCGTAAACTATGCATTTTTTTCTATTTTTAGGTTGTGTCGGGACACCTGATAACGTTTTGAGACATTTTATACAAATACAGCACCAGAAATGTGCTGCTGAAGCAAGTCCGTTTTTTTGAATTTTTTGTAAGGGTCCCGCCTTACGAAATTTTAGCAAAATTTTTTTTCGTAAACGATGCATTTTATTCTATTTTTAGGTTGTGTCGGGACTCCTGATGACGTTTTGAAACATTTTATACAACTACAGGATCAGAAATGTGCTGCTGAAGCAAGTCCGTTTTTTTGAATTTTTTGTAAGGGTCCCGCATTACGAAATTTTAGCAAAAAATGTTTTCCGTAAACTATGCATTTTTTTTCTATTTTTAGGTTGTGTCGGGACACCTTATGACGTTTTGAGACATTTTATACAACTACAGCACCAGAAATGTGCTGCTGAAGCAAGTCCGTTTTTTTGAATTTTTTGTAAGGGTCCCGCCTTACGAAATTTTAGCAAAATTTTTTTTCGTAAACGATGCATTTTATTCTATTTTTAGGTTGTGTCGGGACTCCTGATGACGTTTTGAAACATTTTATACAACTACAGCACCAGAAATGTGCTGCTGAAGCAAGTCCGTTTTTTTGAATTTTTTGTAAGGGTCCCGCCTTACGAAATTTTAGCAAAATTTTTTTTCGTAAACGATGCATTTTATTCTATTTTTAGGTTGTGTCGGGACTCCTGATGACGTTTTGAAACATTTTATACAACTACAGCACCAGAAATGTGCTGCTGAAGCAAGTCCTTTTTTTTGGAATTTTTTGTAAGGGTCCCGCCTTACGAAATTTTAGCATAATTTTTTTTCGTAAACGATGCATTTTATTCTATTTTTAGGTTGTGTCGGGACTCCTGATGACGTTTTGAAACATTTTATACAACTACAGCATCAGAAATGTGCTGCTGAAGCAAGTCCGTTTTTTTGAATTTTTTGTAAGGGTCCCGCCTTATGAAATTTTAGCAAATTTTTTTTTTCGTAAACGATGCATTTTATTCTATTTTTAGATTGTGTCGGGACTCCTGATGACGTTTTGAAACATTTTATACAACTACAGCACCAGAAATGTGCTGCTGAAGCAAGTCCGTTTTTTTGAATTTTTTGTAAGGGTCCCGCCTTACGAGATTTTAGCAAAAAATGTTTTCCGTAAACGATGCATTTTATTCTATTTTTAGGTTGTGCCGGGACTCCTGATGACGTTTTGAGACATTTTATACAACTACAGCACCAGAAATGTGCTGCTGAAGCAAGTCCGTTTTTTTGAATTTTTTGTAAGGGTCCCGCCTTACGAAATTTTAGCAAAATTTTTTTTTCGTAAACGATGCATTTTATTCTATTTTTAGGTTGTGTCGGGACTCCTGATGACGTTTTGAAACATTTTATACAACTACAGCATCAGAAATGTGCTGCTGAAGCAAGTCCGTTTTTTTGAATTTTTTGTAAGGGTCCCGCCTTATGAAATTTTAGCAAATTTTTTTTTTCGTAAACGATGCATTTTATTCTATTTTTAGGTTGTGTCGCGACTCCTGGTGACGTTTTGAAACATTTTATACAACTACAGCACCAGAAATGTGCTGCTGAAGCAAGTCCGTTTTTTTGAATTTTTTGTAAGGGTCCCGCCTTACGAAATTTTAGCAAAAATTTTTTTCGTAAACGATGCATTTTATTCTATTTTTAGGTTGTGTCGCGACTCCTGATGACGTTTTGAAACATTTTATACAACTACAGCACCAGAAATGTGCTGCTGAAGCAAGTCCGTTTTTTTGAATTTTTTGTAAGGGTCCCGCCTTACGAAATTTTAGCAAAAAATGTTTTCCGTAAACGATGCATTTTATTCTATTTTTAGGTTGTGTCGGGACACCTGATGACGTTTTGAGACATTTTATACAACTACAGCACCAGAAATGTGCTGCTGAAGCAAGTCCGTTTTTTTGAATTTTTTGTAAGGGTCCCGCCTTATGAAATTTTAGCAAATTTTTTTTTTCGGAAACGATGCATTTTATTCTATTTTTAGGTTGTGTCGGGACTCCTGATGACGTTTTGAAACATTTTATACAACTACAGCACCAGAAATGTGCTGCTGAAGCAAGTCCGTTTTTTTGAATTTTTTGTAAGGGTCCCGCCTTACGAAATTTTAGCAAAAAATGTTTTCCGTAAACGATGCATTTTATTCTATTTTTAGGTTGTGTCGGGACACCTGATGACGTTTTGAGACATTTTATACAACTACAGCAGCAGAAATGTGCTGCTGAAGCAAGTCCGTTTTTTTGAATTTTTTGTAAGGGTCCCGCCTTACGAAATTTTAGCAAAAAATGTTTTCCGTAAACTTTGCATTTTTTTCTATTTTTAGGTTGTGTCGGGACACCTGATGACGTTTTGAGACATTTTATACAACTACAGCAGCAGAAATGTGCTGCTGAAGCAAGTCCGTTTTTTTGAATTTTTTGTAAGGGTCCCGCCTTACGAAATTTTAGCAACATTTTTTTTCGTAAACGATGCATTTTATTCTATTTTTAGGTTGTGTCGGGACTCCTGATGACGTTTTGAAACATTTTATACAACTACAGCACCAGAAATGTGCTGCTGAAGCAAGTCCGTTTTTTTGAATTTTTTGTAAGGGTCCCGCCTTACGAAATTTTAGCAAAATTTTTTTTCGTAAACGATGCATTTTATTCTATTTTTAGGTTGTGTCGGGACTCCTGATGACGTTTTGAAACATTTTATACAACTACAGCATCAGAAAGGTGCTGCTGAAGCAAGTCCGTTTTTTTGAATTTTTTGTAAGGGTCCCGCCTTATGAAATTTTAGCAAATTTTTTTTTTCGTAAACGATGCATTTTATTCTATTTTTAGGTTGTGTCGGGACTCCTGATGACGTTTTGAAACATTTTATACAACTACAGCACCAGAAATGTGCTGCTGAAGCAAGTCCGTTTTTTTGAATTTTTTGTAAGGGTCCCGCCTTACGAAATTTTAGCAAAAAATGTTTTCCGTAAACGATGCATTTTATTCTATTTTTAGTTTGTGTCGGGACACCTGATGACGTTTTGAGACATTTTATACAACTACAGCACCAGAAATGTGCTGCTGAAGCAAGTCCGTTTTTTTGAATTTTTTGTAAGGGTCCCGCCTTACGAAATTTTAGCAAAATTTTTTTTCGTAAACGATGCATTTTATTCTATTTTTAGGTTGTGTCGGGACTCCTGATGACGTTTTGAAACATTTTATACAACTACAGCACCAGAAATGTGCTGCTGAAGCAAGTCCGTTTTTTTGAATTTTTTGTAAGGGTCCCGCCTAATGAAATTTTAGCAAATTTTTTTTTTCGTAAACGATGCATTTTATTCTATTTTTAGGTTGTGTCGGGACTCCTGATGACGTTTTGAAACATTTTATACAACTACAGCACCAGAAATGTGCTGCCGAAGCAAGTCCGTTTTTTTGAATTTTTTGTAAGGGTCCCGCCTTACGAAATTTTAGCAAAAAATGTTTTCCGTAAACGATGCATTTTATTCTATTTTTAGGTTGTGTCGGGACACCTGATGACGTTTTGAGACATTTTATACAACTACAGCACCAGAAATGTGCTGCTGAAGCAAGTCCGTTTTTTTGAATTTTTTGTAAGGGTCCCGCCTTACGAAATTTTAGCAAAATTTTTTTTCGTAAACGATGCATTTTATTCTATTTTTAGGTTGTGTCGGGACTCCTGATGACGTTTTGAAACATTTTATACAACTACAGCATCAGAAATGTGCTGCTGAAGCAAGTCCGTTTTTTTGAATTTTTTGTAAGGGTCCCGCCTTACGAAATTTTAGCAAATTTTTTTTTTCGTAAACGATGCATTTTATTCTATTTTTAGGTTGTGTCGGGACACCTGATCACGTTTTGAGACATTTTATACAACTACAGCAGCAGAAATGTGCTGCTGAAGCAAGTCCGTTTTTTTGAATTTTTTGTAAGGGCCTCGCCTTACGAAATTTTAGCAAAAAATGTTTTCCGTAAACTATGCATTTTTTTCTATTTTTAGGTTGTGTCGGGACACCTGATGACGTTTTGAGACATTTTATACAACTACAGCACCAGAAATGTGCTGCTGAAGCAAGTCCGTTTTTTTGAATTTTTTGTAAGGGTCCCGCCTTATGAAATTTTTGCAAAATTTTTTTTCGTAAACGATGCATTTTATTCTATTTTTAGGTTGTGTCGGGACTCCTGATGACGTTTTGAAACATTTTATACAACTACAGCACCAGAAATGTGCTGCTGAAGCAAGTCCGTTTTTTTGAATTTTTTGTAAGGGTCCCGCCTTACGAAATTTTAGCAAATTTTTTTTTTTCGTAAACGATGCATTTTTTTTCTATTTTTAGGTTGTGTCGGGACTCCTGATGACGTTTTGAGACATTTTATACAACTACAGCAGCAGAAATGTGCTGCTGAAGCAAGTCCGTTTTTTTGAATTTTTTGTAAGGGTCCCGCCTTACGAAATTTTAGCAAATTTTTTTTTTCGTAAACGATGCATTTTATTCTATTTTTAGGTTGTGTCGGGACACCTGATGACGTTTTGAGACATTTTATACAACTACAGCAGCAGAAATGTGCTGCTGAAGCAAGTCCGTTTTTTTGAATTTTTTGTAAGGGTCCCGCCTTACGAAATTTTAGCAAAATTTTTTTTCGTAAACGATGCATTTTATTCTATTTTTAGGTTGTGTCGGGACTCCTGATGACGTTTTGAAACATTTTATACAACTACAGCACCAGAAATGTGCTGCTGAAGCAAGTCCGTTTTTTTGAATTTTTTGTAGGGTCCCGCCTTACGAAATTTTAGCAAAATTTTTTTTCGTAAACGATGCATTTTATTCTATTTTTAGGTTGTGTCGGGACTCCTGATGACGTTTTGAAACATTTTATACAACTACAGCATCAGAAATGTGCTGCTGAAGCAAGTCCGTTTTTTTGAATTTTTTGTAAGGGTCCCGCCTTACGAAATTTTAGCAAATTTTTTTTTTCGTAAACGATGCATTTTATTCTATTTTTAGGTTGTGTCGGGACTCCTGATGACGTTTTGAAACATTTTATACAACTACAGCACCAGAAATGTGCTGCTGAAGCAAGTCCGTTTTTTTTAATTTTTTGTAAGGGTCCCGCCTTACGAAATTTTAGCAAAAAATGTTTTCCGTAAACTATGCATTTTTTTCTATTTTTAGGTTGTGTCGGGACACCTGATGACGTTTTGAGACATTTTATACAACTACAGCACCAGAAATGTGCTGCTGAAGCAAGTCCGTTTTTTTGAATTTTTTGTAAGGGTCCCGCCTTACGAAATTTTAGCAAAAAATGTTTTCCGTAAACGATGCATTTTATTCTATTTTTAGGTTGTGTCGGGACTCCTGATGACGTTTTGAAACATTTTATACAACTACAGCACCAGAAATGTGCTGCTGAAGCAAGTCCTTTTTTTTGGAATTTTTTGTAAGGGTCCCGCCTTACGAAATTTTAGCATAATTTTTTTTCGTAAACGATGCATTTTATTCTATTTTTAGGTTGTGTCGGGACTCCTGATGACGTTTTGAAACATTTTATACAACTACAGCATCAGAAATGTGCTGCTGAAGCAAGTCCGTTTTTTTGAATTTTTTGTAAGGGTCCCGCCTTATGAAATTTTAGCAAATTTTTTTTTTCGTAAACGATGCATTTTATTCTATTTTTAGATTGTGTCGGGACTCCTGATGACGTTTTGAAACATTTTATACAACTACAGCACCAGAAATGTGCTGCTGAAGCAAGTCCGTTTTTTTGAATTTTTTGTAAGGGTCCCGCCTTACGAGATTTTAGCAAAAAATGTTTTCCGTAAACGATGCATTTTATTCTATTTTTAGGTTGTGTCGGGACTCCTGATGACGTTTTGAGACATTTTATACAACTACAGCACCAGAAATGTGCTGCTGAAGCAAGTCCGTTTTTTTGAATTTTTTGTAAGGGTCCCGCCTTACGAAATTTTAGCAAAATTTTTTTTTCGTAAACGATGCATTTTATTCTATTTTTAGGTTGTGTCGGGACTCCTGATGACGTTTTGAGACATTTTATACAACTACAGCACCAGAAATGTGCTGCTGAAGCAAGTCCGTTTTTTTAAATTTTTTGTAAGGGTCCCGCCTTACGAAATTTTAGCAAAATTTTTTTTCGTAAACGATGCATTTTATTCTATTTTTAGGTTGTGTCGGGACTCCTGATGACGTTTGAAACATTTTATACAACTACAGCACCAGAAATGTGCTGCTGAAGCAAGTCCGTTTTTTTGAATTTTTTGTAAGGGTCCCGCCTTACGAAATTTTAGCAAAAAATTTTTTCGTAAACGATGCATTTTATTCTATTTTTAGGTTGTGTCGGGACTCCTGATGACGTTTTGAAACATTTTATACAACTACAGCATCAGAAAGGTGCTGCTGAAGCAAGTCCGTTTTTTTGAATTTTTTGTAAGGGTCCCGCCTTATGAAATTTTAGCAAATTTTTTTTTTCGTAAACGATGCATTTTATTCTATTTTTAGGTTGTGTCGGGACTCCTGATGACGTTTTGAAACATTTTATACAACTACAGCACCAGAAATGTGCTGCTGAAGCAAGTCCGTTTTTTTGAATTTTTTGTAAGGGTCCCGCCTTACGAAATTTTAGCAAAATTTTTTTTTCGTAAACGATGCATTTTATTCTATTTTTAGGTTGTGTCGGGACTCCTGATGACGTTTTGAAACATTTTATACAACTACAGCACCAGAAATGTGCTGCTGAAGCAAGTCCGTTTTTTTGAATTTTTTGTAAGGGTCCCGCCTTACGAAATTTTAGCAAAAATTTTTTTCGTAAACGATGCATTTTATTCTATTTTTAGGTTGTGTCGGGACTCCTGATGACGTTTTGAGACATTTTATACAACTACAGCACCAGAAATGTGCTGCTGAAGCAAGTCCGTTTTTTTTAATTTTTTGTAAGGGTCCCGCCTTACGAAATTTTAGCAAAATTTTTTCTCGTAAACGATGCATTTTATTCTATTTTTAGGTTGTGTCGGGACTCCTGATGACGTTTGAAACATTTTATACAACTACAGCACCAGAAATGTGCTGCTGAAGCAAGTCCGTTTTTTGAATTTTTTGTAAGGGTCCCGCCTTACGAAATTTTAGCAAAAAATTTTTTCGTAAACGATGCATTTTATTCTATTTTTAGGTTGTGTCGGGACTCCTGATGACGTTTTGAAACATTTTATACAACTACAGCATCAGAAAGGTGCTGCTGAAGCAAGTCCGTTTTTTTGAATTTTTTGTAAGGGTCCCGCCTTATGAAATTTTAGCAAATTTTTTTTTTCGTAAACGATGCATTTTATTCTATTTTTAGGTTGTGTCGGGACTCCTGATGACGTTTTGAAACATTTTATACAACTACAGCACCAGAAATGTGCTGCTGAAGCAAGTCCGTTTTTTTGAATTATTTGTAAGGGTCCCGCCTTACGAAATTTTAGCAAAAAATGTTTTCCGTAAACGATGCATTTTATTCTATTTTTAGGTTGTGTCGGGACACCTGATGACGTTTTGAGACATTTTATACAACTACAGCACCAGAAATGTGCTGCTGAAGCAAGTCCGTTTTTTTGAATTTTTTGTAAGGGTCCCGCCTTACGAAATTTTAGCAAAAATTTTTTTCGTAAACGATGCATTTTATTCTATTTTTAGGTTGTGTCGGGACTCCTGATGACGTTTTGAAACATTTTATACAACTACAGCATCAGAAATGTGCTGCTGAAGCAAGTCCGTTTTTTTGAATTTTTTGTAAGGGTCCCGCCTTATGAAATTTTAGCAAATTTTTTTTTTCGTAAACGATGCATTTTATTCTATTTTTAGGTTGTGTCGGGACTCCTGATGACGTTTTGAAACATTTTATACAACTACAGCACCAGAAATGTGCTGCTGAAGCAAGTCCGTTTTTTTGAATTTTTTGTAAGGGTCCCGCCTTACGAAATTTTAGCAAAAAATGTTTTCCGTAAACGATGCATTTTATTCTATTTTTAGGTTGTGTCGGGACACCTGATGACGTTTTGAGACATTTTATACAACTACAGCACCAGAAATGTGCTGCTGAAGCAAGTCCGTTTTTTTGAATTTTTTGTAAGGGTCCCGCCTTACGAAATTTTAGCAAAATTTTTTTTCGTAAACGATGCATTTTATTCTATTTTTAGGTTGTGTCGGGACACCTGATGACGTTTTGAGACATTTTATACAACTACAGCAGCAGAAATGTGCTGCTGAAGCAAGTCCGTTTTTTTGAATTTTTTGTAAGGGTCCCGCCTTACGAAATTTTAGCAAAAAATGTTTTCCGTAAACTATGCATTTTTTTCTATCTTTAGGTTGTGTCGGGACACCTGATGACGTTTTGAGACATTTTATACAACTACAGCACCAGAAATGTGCTGCTGAAGCAAGTCCGTTTTTTTGAATTTTTTGTAAGGGTCCCCGCCTTACGAAATTTAGCAAAATTTTTTTTCGTAAACGATGCATTTTATTCTATTTTTAGGTTGTGTCGGGACTCCTGATGACGTTTTGAAACATTTTATACAACTACAGCATCAGAAATGTGCTGCTGAAGCAAGTCCGTTTTTTTGAATTTTTTGTAAGGGTCCCGCCTTATGAAATTTTAGCAAATTTTTTTTTTCGTAAACGATGCATTTTATTCTATTTTTAGGTTGTGTCGGGACACCTGATGACGTTTTGAGACATTTTATACAACTACAGCACCAGAAATGTGCTGCTGAAGCAAGTCCGTTTTTTTGAATTTTTTGTAAGGGTCCCGCCTTACGAAATTTTAGCAAAATTTTTTTTCGTAAACGATGCATTTTATTCTATTTTTAGGTTGTGTCGGGACTCCTGATGACGTTTTGAAACATTTTATACAACTACAGCATCAGAAAGGTGCTGCTGAAGCAAGTCCGTTTTTTTGAATTTTTTGTAAGGGTCCCGCCTTATGAAATTTTAGCAAATTTTTTTTTTCGTAAACGATGCATTTTATTCTATTTTTAGGTTGTGTCGGGACTCCTGATGACGTTTTGAAACATTTTATACAACTACAGCACCAGAAATGTGCTGCTGAAGCAAGTCCGTTTTTTTGAATTTTTTGTAAGGGTCCCGCCTTACGAAATTTTAGCAAAAAATGTTTTCCGTAAACGATGCATTTTATTCTATTTTTAGGTTGTGTCGGGACACCTGATGACGTTTTGAGACATTTTTTACAACTACAGCACCAGAAATGTGCTGCTGAAGCAAGTCCGTTTTTTTGAATTTTTTGTAAGGGTCCCGCCTTATGAAATTTTAGCAAAATTTTTTTTTCGTAAACGATGCATTTTATTCTATTTTTAGGTTGTGTCGGGACTCCTGATGACGTTTTGAAACATTTTATACAACTACAGCACCAGAAATGTGCTGCTGAAGCAAGTCCGTTTTTTTGAATTTTTTGTAAGGGTCCCGCCTTACGAAATTTTAGCAAAAAATGTTTTCCGTAAACGATGCATTTTATTCTATTTTTAGGTTGTGTCGGGACTCCTGATGACGTTTTGAAACATTTTATACAACTACAGCATCAGAAATGTGCTGCTGAAGCAAGTCCGTTTTTTTGAATTTTTTGTAAGGGTCCCGCCTTATGAAATTTTAGCAAATTTTTTTTTTCGTAAACGATGCATTTTCTTCTATTTTTAGATTGTGTCGGGACTCCTGATGACGTTTTGAAACATTTTATACAACTACAGCACCAGAAATGTGCTGCTGAAGCAAGTCCGTTTTTTTGAATTTTTTGTAAGGGTCCCGCCTTACGAGATTTTAGCAAAAAATGTTTTCCGTAAACGATGCATTTTATTCTATTTTTAGGTTGTGTCGGGACACCTGATGACGTTTTGAGACATTTTATACAACTACAGCACCAGAAATGTGCTGCTGAAGCAAGTCCGTTTTTTTGAATTTTTTGTAAGGGTCCCGCCTTACGAAATTTTAGCAAAATTTTTTTTCGTAAACGATGCATTTTATTGTATTTTTAGGTTGTGTCGGGACTCCTGATGACGTTTTGAAACATTTTATACAACTACAGCACCAGAAATGTGCTGCTGAAGCAAGTCCGTTTTTTTGAATTTTTTGTAAGGGTCCCGCCTTACGAAATTTTAGCAAAAATTTTTTTCGTAAACGATGCATTTTATTCTATTTTTAGGTTGTGTCGGGACTCCTGATGACGTTTTGAAACATTTTATACAACTACAGCATCAGAAATGTGCTGCTGAAGCAAGTCCGTTTTTTTGAATTTTTTGTAAGGGTCCCGCCTTACGAAATTTTAGCAAATTTTTTTTTTCGTAAACGATGCATTTTATTCTATTTTTAGGTTGTGTCGGGACACCTGATGACGTTTTGAGACATTTTATACAACTACAGCAGCAGAAATGTGCTGCTGAAGCAAGTCCGTTTTTTTGAATTTTTTGTAAGGGTCCCGCCTTACGAAATTTTAGCAAAAAATGTTTTCCGTAAACTATGCATTTTTTTCTATTTTTAGGTTGTGTCGGGACACCTGATGACGTTTTGAGACATTTTATACAACTACAGCACCAGAAATGTGCTGCTGAAGCAAGTCCGTTTTTTTGAATTTTTTGTAAGGGTCCCGCCTTACGAAATTTTAGCAACATTTTTTTTCGTAAACGATGCATTTTATTCTATTTTTAGGTTGTGTCGGGACTCCTGATGACGTTTTGAAACATTTTATACAACTACAGCACCAGAAATGTGCTGCTGAAGCAAGTCCGTTTTTTTTAATTTTTTGTAAGGGTCCCGCCTTACGAAATTTTAGCAAAATTTTTTTTCGTAAACGATGCATTTTATTCTATTTTTAGGTTGTGTCGGGACTCCTGATGACGTTTGAAACATTTTATACAACTACAGCACCAGAAATGTGCTGCTGAAGCAAGTCCGTTTTTTTGAATTTTTTGTAAGGGTCCCGCCTTACGAAATTTTAGCAAAAAATGTTTTCCGTAAACGATGCATTTTATTCTATTTTTAGGTTGTGTCGGGACACCTGATGACGTTTTGAGACATTTTATACAACTACAGCACCAGAAATGTGCTGCTGAAGCAAGTCCGTTTTTTTGAATTTTTTGTAAGGGTCCCGCCTTACGAAATTTTAGCAAAATTTTTTTTCGTAAACGATGCATTTTATTCTATTTTTAGGTTGTGTCGGGACTCCTGATGACGTTTTGAAACATTTTATACAACTACAGCACCAGAAATGTGCTGCTGAAGCAAGTCCGTTTTTTTGAATTTTTTGTAAGGGTCCCGCCTTACGAAATTTTAGCAACATTTTTTTTCGTAAACGATGCATTTTATTCTATTTTTAGGTTGTGTCGGGACTCCTGATGACGTTTTGAAACATTTTATACAACTACAGCACCAGAAATGTGCTGCTGAAGCAAGTCCGTTTTTTTGAATTTTTTGTAAGGGTCCCGCCTTACGAAATTTTAGCAACATTTTTTTTCGTAAACGATGCATTTTATTCTATTTTTAGGTTGTGTCGGGACTCCTGATGACGTTTTGAGACATTTTATACAACTACAGCATCAGAAATGTGCTGCTGAAGCAAGTCCGTTTTTTTGAATTTTTTGTAAGGGTCCCGCCTTATGAAATTTTAGCAAATTTTTTTTTTCGTAAACGATGCATTTTATTCTATTTTTAGGTTGTGTCGGGACTCCTGATGACGTTTTGAAACATTTTATACAACTACAGCACCAGAAATGTGCTGCTGAAGCAAGTCCGTTTTTTTGAATTTTTTGTAAGGGTCCCGCCTTACGAAATTTTAGCAAAAAATGTTTTCCGTAAACGATGCATTTTATTCTATTTTTAGGTTGTGTCGGGACACCTGATGACGTTTTGAGACATTTTATACAACTACAGCACCAGAAATGTGCTGCTGAAGCAAGTCCGTTTTTTTGAATTTTTTGTAAGGGTCCCGCCTTACGAAATTTTAGCAAAATTTTTTTTCGTAAACGATGCATTTTATTCTATTTTTAGGTTGTGTCGGGACTCCTGATGACGTTTTGAAACATTTTATACAACTACAGCACCAGAAATGTGCTGCTGAAGCAAGTCCGTTTTTTTGAATTTTTTGTAAGGGTCCCGCCTTACGAAATTTTAGCAAAATTTTTTTTCGTAAACGATGCATTTTCTTCTATTTTTAGGTTGTGTCGGGACTCCTGATGACGTTTTGAAACATTTTATACAACTACAGCATCAGAAATGTGCTGCTGAAGCAAGTCCGTTTTTTTGAATTTTTTGTAAGGGTCCCGCCTTATGAAATTTTAGCAAATTTTTTTTTTCGTAAACGATGCATTTTATTCTATTTTTAGGTTGTGTCGGGACACCTGATGACGTTTTGAGACATTTTATACAACTACAGCAGCAGAAATGTGCTGCTGAAGCAAGTCCGTTTTTTTGAATTTTTTGTAAGGGTCCCGCCTTACGAAATTTTAGCAAAAAATGTTTTCCGTAAACTATGCATTTTTTTCTATTTTTAGGTTGTGTCGGGACACCTGATGACGTTTTGAGACATTTTATACAACTACAGCACCAGAAATGTGCTGCTGAAGCAAGTCCGTTTTTTTGAATTTTTTGTAAGGGTCCCGCCTTACGAAATTTTAGCAACATTTTTTTTCGTAAACGATGCATTTTATTCTATTTTTAGGTTGTGTCGGGACTCCTGATGACGTTTTGAAACATTTTATACAACTACAGCACCAGAAATGTGCTGCTGAAGCAAGTCCGTTTTTTTGAATTTTTTGTAAGGGTCCCGCCTTACGAAATTTTAGCAAAAAATGTTTTCCGTAAACGATGCATTTTATTCTATTTTTAGGTTGTGTCGGGACACCTGATGACGTTTTGAGACATTTTATACAACTACAGCACCAGAAATGTGCTGCTGAAGCAAGTCCGTTTTTTTGAATTTTTTGTAAGGGTCCCGCCTTACGAAATTTTAGCAAAATTTTTTTTCGTAAACGATGCATTTTATTCTATTTTTAGGTTGTGTCGGGACTCCTGATGACGTTTTGAAACATTTTATACAACTACAGCACCAGAAATGTGCTGCTGAAGCAAGTCCGTTTTTTTGAATTTTTTGTAAGGGTCCCGCCTTACGAAATTTTAGCAAAATTTTTTTTCGTAAACGATGCATTTTCTTCTATTTTTAGGTTGTGTCGGGACTCCTGATGACGTTTTGAAACATTTTATACAACTACAGCATCAGAAATGTGCTGCTGAAGCAAGTCCGTTTTTTTGAATTTTTTGTAAGGGTCCCGCCTTACGAAATTTTAGCAAAAAATGTTTTCCGTAAACTATGCATTTTTTTCTATTTTTAGGTTGTGTCGGGACACCTGATGACGTTTTGAGACATTTTATACAACTACAGCACCAGAAATGTGCTGCTGAAGCAAGTCCGTTTTTTTGAATTTTTTGTAAGGGTCCCGCCTTACGAAATTTTAGCAACATTTTTTTTCGTAAACGATGCATTTTATTCTATTTTTAGGTTGTGTCGGGACTCCTGATGACGTTTTGAAACATTTTATACAACTACAGCATCAGAAATGTGCTGCTGAAGCAAGTCCGTTTTTTTGAATTTTTTGTAAGGGTCCCGCCTTATGAAATTTTAGCAAATTTTTTTTTTCGTAAACGATGCATTTTCTTCTATTTTTAGGTTGTGTCGGGACTCCTGATGACGTTTTGAAACATTTTATACAACTACAGCACCAGAAATGTGCTGCTGAAGCAAGTCCGTTTTTTTGAATTTTTTGTAAGGGTCCCGCCTTACGAAATTTTAGCAAAATTTTTTTTCGTAAACGATGCATTTTATTCTATTTTTAGGTTGTGTCGGGACTCCTGATGACGTTTTGAAACATTTTATACAACTACAGCATCAGAAATGTGCTGCTGAAGCAAGTCCGTTTTTTTGAATTTTTTGTAAGGGTCCCGCCTTATGAAATTTTAGCAAATTTTTTTTTTCGTAAACGATGCATTTTATTCTATTTTTAGGTTGTGTCGGGACTCCTGATGACGTTTTGAAACATTTTATACAACTACAGCACCAGAAATGTGCTGCTGAAGCAAGTCCGTTTTTTTGAATTTTTTGTAAGGGTCCCGCCTTACGAAATTTTAGCAAAAAATGTTTTCCGTAAACGATGCATTTTATTCTATTTTTAGGTTGTGTCGGGACACCTGATGACGTTTTGAGACATTTTATACAACTACAGCACCAGAAATGTGCTGCTGAAGCAAGTCCGTTTTTTTGAATTTTTTGTAAGGGTCCCGCCTTACGAAATTTTAGCAAAATTTTTTTTCGTAAACGATGCATTTTATTCTATTTTTAGGTTGTGTCGGGACTCCTGATGACGTTTTGAAACATTTTATACAACTACAGCACCAGAAATGTGCTGCTGAAGCAAGTCCGTTTTTTTGAATTTTTTGTAAGGGTCCCGCCTTACGAAATTTTAGCAAAATTTTTTTTCGTAAACGATGCATTTTCTTCTATTTTTAGGTTGTGTCGGGACTCCTGATGACGTTTTGAAACATTTTATACAACTACAGCACCAGAAATGTGCTGCTGAAGCAAGTCCGTTTTTTTGAATTTTTTGTAAGGGTCCCGCCTTACGAAATTTTAGCAAAAAATGTTTTCCGTAAACGATGCATTTTATTCTATTTTTAGGTTGTGTCGGGACACCTGATGACGTTTTGAGACATTTTATACAACTACAGCACCAGAAATGTGCTGCTGAAGCAAGTCCGTTTTTTTGAATTTTTTGTAAGGGTCCCGCCTTACGAAATTTTAGCAAAATTTTTTTTCGTAAACGATGCATTTTATTCTATTTTTAGGTTGTGTCGGGACTCCTGATGACGTTTTGAAACATTTTATACAACTACAGCACCAGAAATGTGCTGCTGAAGCAAGTCCGTTTTTTTGAATTTTTTGTAAGGGTCCCGCCTTACGAAATTTTAGCAAAAATTTTTTTCGTAAACGATGCATTTTCTTCTATTTTTAGGTTGTGTCGGGACTCCTGATGACGTTTTGAAACATTTTATACAACTACAGCATCAGAAATGTGCTGCTGAAGCAAGTCCGTTTTTTTGAATTTTTTGTAAGGGTCCCGCCTTATGAAATTTTAGCAAATTTTTTTTTTCGTAAACGATGCATTTTATTCTATTTTTAGGTTGTGTCGGGACACCTGATGACGTTTTGAGACATTTTATACAACTACAGCAGCAGAAATGTGCTGCTGAAGCAAGTCCGTTTTTTTGAATTTTTTGTAAGGGTCCCGCCTTACGAAATTTTAGCAAAAAATGTTTTCCGTAAACTATGCATTTTTTTCTATTTTTAGGTTGTGTCGGGACACCTGATGACGTTTTGAGACATTTTATACAACTACAGCACCAGAAATGTGCTGCTGAAGCAAGTCCGTTTTTTTGAATTTTTTGTAAGGGTCCCGCCTTACGAAATTTTAGCAACATTTTTTTTCGTAAACGATGCATTTTATTCTATTTTTAGGTTGTGTCGGGACTCCTGATGACGTTTTGAAACATTTTATACAACTACAGCATCAGAAATGTGCTGCTGAAGCAAGTCCGTTTTTTTGAATTTTTTGTAAGGGTCCCGCCTTATGAAATTTTAGCAAATTTTTTTTTTCGTAAACTATGCATTTTATTCTATTTTTAGGTTGTGTCGGGACTCCTGATGACGTTTTGAAACATTTTATACAACTACAGCACCAGAAATGTGCTGCTGAAGCAAGTCCGTTTTTTTGAATTTTTTGTAAGGGTCCCGCCTTACGAAATTTTAGCAAAATTTTTTTTCGTAAACGATGCATTTTATTCTATTTTTAGGTTGTGTCGGGACTCCTGATGACGTTTTGAAACATTTTATACAACTACAGCATCAGAAATGTGCTGCTGATGCAAGTCCGTTTTTTTGAATTTTTTGTAAGGGTCCCGCCTTATGAAATTTTAGCAAATTTTTTTTTTCGTAAACGATGCATTTTATTCTATTTTTAGGTTGTGTCGGGACTCCTGATGACGTTTTGAAACATTTTATACAACTACAGCACCAGAAATGTGCTGCTGAAGCAAGTCCGTTTTTTTGAATTTTTTGTAAGGGTCCCGCCTTACGAAATTTTAGCAAAAAATGTTTTCCGTAAACGATGCATTTTATTCTATTTTTAGGTTGTGTCGGGACACCTGATGACGTTTTGAGACATTTTATACAACTACAGCACCAGAAATGTGCTGCTGAAGCAAGTCCGTTTTTTTGAATTTTTTGTAAGGGTCCCGCCTTACGAAATTTTAGCAAAATTTTTTTTCGTAAACGATGCATTTTCTTCTATTTTTAGGTTGTGTCGGGACTCCTGATGACGTTTTGAAACATTTTATACAACTACAGCACCAGAAATGTGCTGCTGAAGCAAGTCCGTTTTTTTGAATTTTTTGTAAGGGTCCCGCCTTATGAAATTTTAGCAAATTTTTTTTTTCGTAAACGATGCATTTTATTCTATTTTTAGGTTGTGTCGGGACTCCTGATGACGTTTTGAAACATTTTATACAACTACAGCACCAGAAATGTGCTGCTGAAGCAAGTCCGTTTTTTTGAATTTTTTGTAAGGGTCCCGCCTTACGAAATTTTAGCAAAAAATGTTTTCCGTAAACGATGCATTTTATTCTATTTTTAGGTTGTGTCGGGACACCTGATGACGTTTTGAGACATTTTATACAACTACAGCACCAGAAATGTGCTGCTGAAGCAAGTCCGTTTTTTTGAATTTTTTGTAAGGGTCCCGCCTTACGAAATCTTAGCAAAATTTTTTTTCGTAAACGATGCATTTTATTCTATTTTTAGGTTGTGTCGGGACTCCTGATGACGTTTTGAAACATTTTATACAACTACAGCATCAGAAATGTGCTGCTGAAGCAAGTCCGTTTTTTTGAATTTTTTGTAAGGGTCCCGCCTTATGAAATTTTAGCAAATTTTTTTTTTCGTAAACGATGCATTTTATTCTATTTTTAGGTTGTGTCGGGACTCCTGATGACGTTTTGAAACATTTTATACAACTACAGCACCAGAAATGTGCTGCTGAAGCAAGTCCGTTTTTTTGAATTTTTTGTAAGGGTCCCGCCTTACGAAATTTTAGCAAAAAATGTTTTCCGTAAACGATGCATTTTATTCTATTTTTAGGTTGTGTCGGGACACCTGATGACGTTTTGAGACATTTTATACAACTACAGCAGCAGAAATGTGCTGCTGAAGCAAGTCCGTTTTTTTGAATTTTTTGTAAGGGTCCCGCCTTACGAAATTTTAGCAAAATTTTTTTTCGTAAACGATGCATTTTATTCTATTTTTAGGTTGTGTCGGGACTCCTGATGACGTTTTGAAACATTTTATACAACTACAGCACCAGAAATGTGCTGCTGAAGCAAGTCCGTTTTTTTGAATTTTTTGTAAGGGTCCCTCCCGCCTTACGAAATTTTAGCAAAAAATGTTTTCCGTAAACGATGCATTTTATTCTATTTTTAGGTTGTGTCGGGACACCTGATGACGTTTTGAGACATTTTATACAACTACAGCACCAGAAATGTGCTGCTGAAGCAAGTCCGTTTTTTTGAATTTTTTGTAAGGGTCCCGCCTTACGAAATTTTAGCAACATTTTTTTTCGTAAACGATGCATTTTATTCTATTTTTAGGTTGTGTCGGGACTCCTGATGACGTTTTGAAACATTTTATACAACTACAGCATCAGAAATGTGCTGCTGAAGCAAGTCCGTTTTTTTGAATTTTTTGTAAGCCTTACGAAATTTTAGCAAATTTTTTTTTTCGTAAACGATGCATTTTCTTCTATTTTTAGGTTGTGTCGGGACACCTGATGACGTTTTGAGACATTTTATACAACTACAGCAGCAGAAATGTGCTGCTGAAGCAAGTCCGTTTTTTTGAATTTTTTGTAGGGGTCCCGCCTTACGAAATTTTAGCAAAATTTTTTTTCGTAAACGATGCATTTTATTCTATTTTTAGGTTGTGTCGGGACTCCTGATGACGTTTTCAAACATTTTATACAACTACAGCACCAGAAATGTGCTGCTGAAGCAAGTCCTTTTTTTTTGAATTTTTTGTAAGGGTCCCGCCTTACGAAATTTTAGCATAATTTTTTTTCGTAAACGATGCATTTTATTCTATTTTTAGGTTGTGTCGGGACTCCTGATGACGTTTTGAAACATTTTATACAACTACAGCATCAGAAATGTGCTGCTGAAGCAAGTCCGTTTTTTTGAATTTTTTGTAAGGGTCCCGCCTTATGAAATTTTAGCAAATTTTTTTTTTCGTAAACGATGCATTTTATTCTATTTTTAGGTTGTGTCGGGACTCCTGATGACGTTTTGAAACATTTTATACAACTACAGCACCAGAAATGTGCTGCTGAAGCAAGTTCGTTTTTTTGAATTTTTTGTAAGGGTCCCGCCTTACGAGATTTTAGCAAAAAATGTTTTCCGTAAACGATGCATTTTATTCTATTTTTAGGTTGTGTCGGGACTCCTGATGACGTTTTGAGACATTTTATACAACTACAGCACCAGAAATGTGCTGCTGAAGCAAGTCCGTTTTTTTGAATTTTTTGTAAGGGTCCCGCCTTACGAAATTTTAGCAAAATTTTTTTTTCGTAAACGATGCATTTTATTCTATTTTTAGGTTGTGTCGGGACTCCTGATGACGTTTTGAAACATTTTATACAACTACAGCATCAGAAATGTGCTGCTGAAGCAAGTCCGTTTTTTTGAATTTTTTGTAAGGGTCCCTCCCGCCTTACGAAATTTTAGCAAAATTTTTTTTCGTAAACGATGCATTTTCTTCTATTTTTAGGTTGTGTCGGGACTCCTGATGACGTTTTGAAACATTTTATACAACTACAGCATCAGAAATGTGCTGCTGAAGCAAGTCCGTTTTTTTGAATTTTTTGTAAGGGTCCCGCCTTATGAAATTTTAGCAAATTTTTTTTTTCGTAAACGATGCATTTTATTCTATTTTTAGGTTGTGTCGCGACTCCTGGTGACGTTTTGAAACATTTTATACAACTACAGCACCAGAAATGTGCTGCTGAAGCAAGTCCGTTTTTTTGAATTTTTTGTAAGGGTCCCGCCTTACGAAATTTTAGCAAAAAATGTTTTCCGTAAACGATGCATTTTATTCTATTTTTAGGTTGTGTCGGGACACCTGATGACGTTTTGAGACATTTTATACAACTACAGCACCAGAAATGTGCTGCTGAAGCAAGTCCGTTTTTTTGAATTTTTTGTAAGGGTCCCGCCTTACGAAATTTTAGCAAAAATTTTTTTCGTAAACGATGCATTTTATTCTGTTTTTAGGTTGTGTCGGGACTCCTGATGACGTTTTGAAACATTTTATACAACTACAGCACCAGAAATGTGCTGCTGAAGCAAGTCCGTTTTTTTGAATTTTTTGTAAGGGTCCCGCCTTACGAAATTTTAGCAAAATTTTTTTTCCTAAACGATGCATTTTATTCTATTTTTAGGTTGTGTCGGGACTCCTGATGACGTTTGAAACATTTTATACAACTACAGCACCAGAAATGTGCTGCTGAAGCAAGTCCGTTTTTTTGAATTTTTTGTAAGGGTCCCGCCTTACGAAATTTTAGCAAAAATTTTTTTCGTAAACGATGCATTTTATTCTATTTTTAGGTTGTGTCGGGACTCCTGATGACGTTTTGAAACATTTTATACAACTACAGCATCAGAAAGGTGCTGCTGAAGCAAGTCCGTTTTTTTGAATTTTTTGTAAGGGTCCCGCCTTATGAAATTTTAGCATAATTTTTTTTCGTAAACGATGCATTTTATTCTATTTTTAGGTTGTGTCGGGACTCCTGATGACGTTTTGAAACATTTTATACAACTACAGCATCAGAAATGTGCTGCTGAAGCAAGTCCGTTTTTTTGAATTTTTTGTAAGGGTCCCGCCTTATGAAATTTTAGCAAATTTTTTTTTTCGTAAACGATGCATTTTATTCTATTTTTAGGTTGTGTCGGGACTCCTGATGACGTTTTGAAACATTTTATACAACTACAGCACCAGAAATGTGCTGCTGAAGCAAGTCCGTTTTTTTGAATTTTTTGTAAGGGTCCCGCCTTACGAGATTTTAGCAAAAAATGTTTTCCGTAAACGATGCATTTTCTTCTATTTTTAGGTTGTGTCGGGACTCCTGATGACGTTTTGAGACATTTTATACAACTACAGCACCAGAAATGTGCTGCTGAAGCAAGTCCGTTTTTTTGAATTTTTTGTAAGGGTCCCGCCTTACGAAATTTTAGCAAAAATTTTTTTTCGTAAACGATGCATTTTATTCTATTTTTAGGTTGTGTCGGGACTCCTGATGACGTTTTGAAACATTTTATACAACTACAGCATCAGAAATGTGCTGCTGAAGCAAGTCCGTTTTTTTGAATTTTTTGTAAGGGTCCCTCCCGCCTTACGAAATTTTAGCAAAATTTTTTTTCGTAAACGATGCATTTTCTTCTATTTTTAGGTTGTGTCGGGACTCCTGATGACGTTTTGAAACATTTTATACAACTACAGCATCAGAAATGTGCTGCTGAAGCAAGTCCGTTTTTTTGAATTTTTTGTAAGGGTCCCGCCTTATGAAATTTTAGCAAATTTTTTTTTTCGTAAACGATGCATTTTATTCTATTTTTAGGTTGTGTCGCGACTCCTGGTGACGTTTTGAAACATTTTATACAACTACAGCACCAGAAATGTGCTGCTGAAGCAAGTCCGTTTTTTTGAATTTTTTGTAAGGGTCCCGCCTTACGAAATTTTAGCAAAAAATGTTTTCCGTAAACGATGCATTTTATTCTATTTTTAGGTTGTGTCGGGACACCTGATGACGTTTTGAGACATTTTATACAACTACAGCACCAGAAATGTGCTGCTGAAGCAAGTCCGTTTTTTTGAATTTTTTGTAAGGGTCCCGCCTTACGAAATTTTAGCAAAAATTTTTTTCGTAAACGATGCATTTTATTCTGTTTTTAGGTTGTGTCGGGACTCCTGATGACGTTTTGAAACATTTTATACAACTACAGCACCAGAAATGTGCTGCTGAAGCAAGTCCGTTTTTTTGAATTTTTTGTAAGGGTCCCGCCTTACGAAATTTTAGCAAAATTTTTTTTCCTAAACGATGCATTTTATTCTATTTTTAGGTTGTGTCGGGACTCCTGATGACGTTTGAAACATTTTATACAACTACAGCACCAGAAATGTGCTGCTGAAGCAAGTCCGTTTTTTTGAATTTTTTGTAAGGGTCCCGCCTTACGAAATTTTAGCAAAAATTTTTTTCGTAAACGATGCATTTTATTCTATTTTTAGGTTGTGTCGGGACTCCTGATGACGTTTTGAAACATTTTATACAACTACAGCATCAGAAAGGTGCTGCTGAAGCAAGTCCGTTTTTTTGAATTTTTTGTAAGGGTCCCGCCTTATGAAATTTTAGCAAATTTTTTTTTTCGTAAACGATGCATTTTATTCTATTTTTAGGTTGTGTCGGGACTCCTGATGACGTTTTGAAACATTTTATACAACTACAGCACCAGAAATGTGCTGCTGAAGCAAGTCCGTTTTTTTGAATTTTTTGTAAGGGTCCCGCCTTACGAAATTTTAGCAAAAAATGTTTTCCGTAAACGATGCATTTTATTCTATTTTTAGGTTGTGTCGGGACACTTGATGACGTTTTGAGACATTTTATACAACTACAGCACCAGAAATGTGCTGCTGAAGCAAGTCCGTTTTTTTGAATTTTTTGTAAGGGTCCCGCCTTACGAAATTTTAGCAAAATTTTTTTTCGTAAACGATGCATTTTATTCTATTTTTAGGTTGTGTCGGGACTCCTGATGACGCTTTGAAACATTTTATACAACTACAGCATCAGAAATGTGCTGCTGAAGCAAGTCCGTTTTTTTGAATTTTTTGTAAGGGTCCCGCCTTATGAAATTTTAGCAAATTTTTTTTTTCGTAAACGATGCATTTTATTCTATTTTTAGGTTGTGTCGGGACACCTGATGACGTTTTGAGACATTTTATACAACTACAGCACCAGAAATGTGCTGCTGAAGCAAGTCCGTTTTTTTGAATTTTTTGTAAGGGTCCCGCCTTACGAAATTTTAGCAAAAATTTTTTTCGTAAACGATGCATTTTATTCTATTTTTAGGTTGTGTCGGGACTCCTGATGACGTTTTGAAACATTTTATACAACTACAGCATCAGAAATGTGCTGCTGAAGCAAGTCCGTTTTTTTGAATTTTTTGTAAGGGTCCCGCCTTACGAAATTTTAGCAAATTTTTTTTTTCGTAAACGATGCATTTTATTCTATTTTTAGGTTGTGTCGGGACACCTGATGACGTTTTGAGACATTTTATACAACTACAGCATCAGAAATGTGCTACTGAAGCAAGTCCGTTTTTTTGAATTTTTTGTAAGGGTCCCGCCTTACGAAATTTTAGCAAATTTTTTTTTTCGTAAACGATGCATTTTATTCTATTTTTAGGTTGTGTCGCGACTCCTGGTGACGTTTTGAAACATTTTATACAACTACAGCACCAGAAATGTGCTGCTGAAGCAAGTCCGTTTTTTTGAATTTTTTGTAAGGGTCCCGCCTTACGAAATTTTAGCAAAATTTTTTTTCCTAAACGATGCATTTTATTCTATTTTTAGGTTGTGTCGGGACTCCTGATGATGTTTGAAACATTTTATACAACTACAGCACCAGAAATGTGCTGCTGAAGCAAGTCCGTTTTTTTGAATTTTTTGTAAGGGTCCCGCCTTACGAAATTTTAGCAAAAATTTTTTTCGTAAACGATGCATTTTATTCTATTTTTAGGTTGTGTCGGGACTCCTGATGACGTTTTGAAACATTTTATACAACTACAGCATCAGAAAGGTGCTGCTGAAGCAAGTCCGTTTTTTTGAATTTTTTGTAAGGGTCCCGCCTTATGAAATTTTAGCAAATTTTTTTTTTCGTAAACGATGCATTTTATTCTATTTTTAGGTTGTGTCGGGACACCTGATGACGTTTTGAGACATTTTATACAACTACAGCACCAGAAATGTGCTGCTGAAGCAAGTCCGTTTTTTTGAATTTTTTGTAAGGGTCCCGCCTTACGAAATTTTAGCAAATTTTTTTTTTCGTAAACGATGCATTTTATTCTATTTTTAGGTTGTGTCGGGACTCCTGATGACGTTTTGAGACATTTTATACAACTACAGCAGCAGAAATGTGCTGCTGAAGCAAGTCCGTTTTTTTGAATTTTTTGTAAGGGTCCCGCCTTACGAAATTTTAGCAAAAAATGTTTTCCGTAAACTATGCTTTTTTTTCTATTTTTAGGTTGTGTCGGGACTCCTGATGACGTTTTGAAACATTTTATACAACTACAGCATCAGAAATGTGCTGCTGAAGCAAGTCCGTTTTTTTGAATTTTTTGTAAGGGTCCCGCCTTACGAAATTTTAGAAATTTTTTTTTTTCGTAAACGATGCATTTTCTTCTATTTTTAGGTTGTGTCGGGACACCTGATGACGTTTTGAGACATTTTATACAACTACAGCATCAGAAATGTGCTGCTGAAGCAAGTCCGTTTTTTTGAATTTTTTGTAAGGGTCCCGCCTTATGAAATTTTAGCAAATTTTTTTTTTCGTAGACGATGCATTTTATTCTATTTTTAGGTTGTGTCGGGACTCCTGATGACGTTTTGAAACATTTTATACAACTACAGCACCAGAAATGTGCTGCTGAAGCAAGTCCGTTTTTTTGAATTTTTTGTAAGGGTCCCGCCTTACGAAATTTTAGCAAAAAATGTTTTCCGTAAACGATGCATTTTATTCTATTTTTAGGTTGTGTCGGGACACCTGATGACGTTTTGAGACATTTTATACAATTACAGCACCAGAAATGTGCTGCTGAAGCAAGTCCGTTTTTTTGAATTTTTTGTAAGGGTCCCGCCTTACAAAATTTTAGCAAATTTTTTTTTTCGTAAACGATGCATTTTCTTCTATTTTTAGGTTGTGTCGGGACACCTGATGACGTTTTGAAACATTTTATACAACTACAGCACCAGAAATGTGCTGCTGAAGCAAGTCCGTTTTTTTGAATTATTTGTAAGGGTCCCGCCTTACGAAATTTTAGCAAAAAATGTTTTCCGTAAACGATGCATTTTATTCTATTTTTAGGTTGTGTCGGGACACCTGATGACGTTTTGAGACATTTTATACAACTGCAGCACCAGAAATGTGCTGCTGAAGCAAGTCCGTTTTTTTGAATTTTTTGTAAGGGTCCCGCCTTACGAAATTTTAGCAAAATTTTTTTTCGTAAACGATGCATTTTATTCTATTTTTAGGTTGTGTCGGGACTCCTGATGACGTTTTGAAACATTTTATACAACTGCAGCACCAGAAATGGGCTGCTGAAGCAAGTCCGTTTTTTTGAATTTTTTGTAAGGGTCCCGCCTTACGAAATTTTAGCAAAATTTTTTTTCGTAAACGATGCATTTTCTTCTATTTTTAGGTTGTGTCGGGACACCTGATGACGTTTTGAGACATTTTATACAACTACAGCAGCAGAAATGTGCTGCTGAAGCAAGTCCGTTTTTTTGAATTTTTTGTAAGGGTCCCGCCTTACGAAATTTTAGCAAAAAATGTTTTCCGTAAACTATGCATTTTTTTCTATTTTTAGGTTGTGTCGGGACACCTGATGACGTTTTGAGACATTTTATACAACTACAGCACCAGAAATGTGCTGCTGAAGCAAGTCCGTTTTTTTGAATTTTTTGTAAGGGTCCCGCCTTACGAAATTTTAGCAAAATTTTTTTTCGTAAACGATGCATTTTATTCTATTTTTAGGTTGTGTCGGGACTCCTGATGACGTTTTGAAACATTTTATACAACTACAGCATCAGAAATGTGCTGCTGAAGCAAGTCCGTTTTTTTGAATTTTTTGTAAGGGTCCCGCCTTATGAAATTTTAGCAAATTTTTTTTTTCGTAAACGATGCATTTTATTCTATTTTTAGGTTGTGTCGGGACACCTGATGACGTTTTGAGACATTTTATACAACTACAGCACCAGAAATGTGCTGCTGAAGCAAGTCCGTTTTTTTGAATTTTTTGTAAGGGTCCCGCCTTACGAAATTTTAGCAAAAAATGTTTTCCGTAAACGATGCATTTTATTCTATTTTTAGGTTGTGTCGGGACACCTGATGACGTTTTGAGACATTTTATACAACTACAGCACCAGAAATGTGCTGCTGAAGCAAGTCCGTTTTTTTGAATTTTTTGTAAGGGTCCCGCCTTACGAAATTTTAGCAACATTTTTTTTCGTAAACGATGCATTTTATTCTATTTTTAGGTTGTGTCGGGACTCCTGATGACGTTTTGAAACATTTTATACAACTACAGCACCAGAAATGTGCTGCTGAAGCAAGTCCGTTTTTTTGAATTTTTTGTAAGGGTCCCGCCTTACGAAATTTTAGCAAAAATTTTTTTCGTAAACGATGCATTTTATTCTATTTTTAGGTTGTGTCGGGACTCCTGATGACGTTTTGAAACATTTTATACAACTACAGCATCAGAAAGGTGCTGCTGAAGCAAGTCCGTTTTTTTGAATTTTTTGTAAGGGTCCCGCCTTATGAAATTTTAGCAAATTTTTTTTTTCGTAAACGATGCATTTTATTCTATTTTTAGGTTGTGTCGGGACACCTGATGACGTTTTGAGACATTTTATACAACTACAGCACCAGAAATGTGCTGCTGAAGCAAGTCCGTTTTTTTGAATTTTTTGTAAGGGTCCCGCCTTACGAAATTTTAGCAAATTTTTTTTTTCGTAAACGATGCATTTTATTCTATTTTTAGGTTGTGTCGGGACTCCTGATGACGTTTTGAGACATTTTATACAACTACAGCAGCAGAAATGTGCTGCTGAAGCAAGTCCGTTTTTTTGAATTTTTTGTAAGGGTCCCGCCTTACGAAATTTTAGCAAAAAATGTTTTCCGTAAACTATGCTTTTTTTTCTATTTTTAGGTTGTGTCGGGACTCCTGATGACGTTTTGAAACATTTTATACAACTACAGCATCAGAAATGTGCTGCTGAAGCAAGTCCGTTTTTTTGAATTTTTTGTAAGGGTCCCGCCTTACGAAATTTTAGAAATTTTTTTTTTTCGTAAACGATGCATTTTCTTCTATTTTTAGGTTGTGTCGGGACACCTGATGACGTTTTGAGACATTTTATACAACTACAGCATCAGAAATGTGCTGCTGAAGCAAGTCCGTTTTTTTGAATTTTTTGTAAGGGTCCCGCCTTATGAAATTTTAGCAAATTTTTTTTTTCGTAGACGATGCATTTTATTCTATTTTTAGGTTGTGTCGGGACTCCTGATGACGTTTTGAAACATTTTATACAACTACAGCACCAGAAATGTGCTGCTGAAGCAAGTCCGTTTTTTTGAATTTTTTGTAAGGGTCCCGCCTTACGAAATTTTAGCAAAAAATGTTTTCCGTAAACGATGCATTTTATTCTATTTTTAGGTTGTGTCGGGACACCTGATGACGTTTTGAGACATTTTATACAACTACAGCACCAGAAATGTGCTGCTGAAGCAAGTCCGTTTTTTTGAATTTTTTGTAAGGGTCCCGCCTTACAAAATTTTAGCAAATTTTTTTTTTCGTAAACGATGCATTTTCTTCTATTTTTAGGTTGTGTCGGGACACCTGATGACGTTTTGAAACATTTTATACAACTACAGCACCAGAAATGTGCTGCTGAAGCAAGTCCGTTTTTTTGAATTATTTGTAAGGGTCCCGCCTTACGAAATTTTAGCAAAAAATGTTTTCCGTAAACGATGCATTTTATTCTATTTTTAGGTTGTGTCGGGACACCTGATGACGTTTTGAGACATTTTATACAACTGCAGCACCAGAAATGTGCTGCTGAAGCAAGTCCGTTTTTTTGAATTTTTTGTAAGGGTCCCGCCTTACGAAATTTTAGCAAAATTTTTTTTCGTAAACGATGCATTTTATTCTATTTTTAGGTTGTGTCGGGACTCCTGATGACGTTTTGAAACATTTTATACAACTGCAGCACCAGAAATGGGCTGCTGAAGCAAGTCCGTTTTTTTGAATTTTTTGTAAGGGTCCCGCCTTACGAAATTTTAGCAAAATTTTTTTTCGTAAACGATGCATTTTCTTCTATTTTTAGGTTGTGTCGGGACACCTGATGACGTTTTGAGACATTTTATACAACTACAGCAGCAGAAATGTGCTGCTGAAGCAAGTCCGTTTTTTTGAATTTTTTGTAAGGGTCCCGCCTTACGAAATTTTAGCAAAAAATGTTTTCCGTAAACTATGCATTTTTTTCTATTTTTAGGTTGTGTCGGGACACCTGATGACGTTTTGAGACATTTTATACAACTACAGCACCAGAAATGTGCTGCTGAAGCAAGTCCGTTTTTTTGAATTTTTTGTAAGGGTCCCGCCTTACGAAATTTTAGCAAAATTTTTTTTCGTAAACGATGCATTTTATTCTATTTTTAGGTTGTGTCGGGACTCCTGATGACGTTTTGAAACATTTTATACAACTACAGCATCAGAAATGTGCTGCTGAAGCAAGTCCGTTTTTTTGAATTTTTTGTAAGGGTCCCGCCTTATGAAATTTTAGCAAATTTTTTTTTTCGTAAACGATGCATTTTATTCTATTTTTAGGTTGTGTCGGGACACCTGATGACGTTTTGAGACATTTTATACAACTACAGCACCAGAAATGTGCTGCTGAAGCAAGTCCGTTTTTTTGAATTTTTTGTAAGGGTCCCGCCTTACGAAATTTTAGCAAAAAATGTTTTCCGTAAACGATGCATTTTATTCTATTTTTAGGTTGTGTCGGGACACCTGATGACGTTTTGAGACATTTTATACAACTACAGCACCAGAAATGTGCTGCTGAAGCAAGTCCGTTTTTTTGAATTTTTTGTAAGGGTCCCGCCTTACGAAATTTTAGCAACATTTTTTTTCGTAAACGATGCATTTTATTCTATTTTTAGGTTGTGTCGGGACTCCTGATGACGTTTTGAAACATTTTATACAACTACAGCACCAGAAATGTGCTGCTGAAGCAAGTCCGTTTTTTTGAATTTTTTGTAAGGGTCCCGCCTTACGAAATTTTAGCAAAATTTTTTTTCGTAAACGATGCATTTTATTCTATTTTTAGGTTGTGTCGGGACTCCTGATGACGTTTTGAAACATTTTATACAACTACAGCATCAGAAATGTGCTGCTGAAGCAAGTCCGTTTTTTTGAATTTTTTGTAAGGGTCCCGCCTTACGAAATTTTAGCAAATTTTTTTTTCCGTAAACGATGCATTTTCTTCTATTTTTAGGTTGTGTCGGGACACCTGATGACGTTTTGAGACATTTTATACAACTACAGCAGCAGAAATGTGCTGCTGAAGCAAGTCCGTTTTTTTGAATTTTTTGTAAGGGTCCCGCCTTACGAAATTTTAGCAAAAAATGTTTTCCGTAAACTATGCATTTTTTTCTATTTTTAGGTTGTGTCGGGACACCTGATGACGTTTTGAGACATTTTATACAACTACAGCACCAGAAATGTGCTGCTGAAGCAAGTCCGTTTTTTTGAATTTTTTGTAAGGGTCCCGCCTTACGAACTTTTAGCAACATTTTTTTTCGTAAACGATGCATTTTATTCTATTTTTAGGTTGTGTCGGGACTCCTGATGACGTTTTGAAACATTTTATACAACTACAGCACCAGAAATGTGCTGCTGAAGCAAGTCCGTTTTTTTGAATTTTTTGTAAGGGTCCCGCCTTACGAAATTTTAGCAAAAAATGTTTTCCGTAAACGATGCATTTTATTCTATTTTTAGGTTGTGTCGGGACACCTGATGACGTTTTGAGACATTTTATACAACTACAGCACCAGAAATGTGCTGCTGAAGCAAGTCCGTTTTTTTGAATTTTTTGTAAGGGTCCCGCCTTATGAAATTTTAGCAAATTTTTTTTTTCGTAAACGATGCATTTTATTCTATTTTTAGGTTGTGTCGGGACACCTGATGACGTTTTGAGACATTTTATACAACTACAGCAGCAGAAATGTGCTGCTGAAGCAAGTCCGTTTTTTTGAATTTTTTGTAAGGGTCCCGCCTTACGAAATTTTAGCAAAAAATGTTTTCCGTAAACTATGCATTTTTTTCTATTTTTAGGTTGTGTCGGGACACCTGATGACGTTTTGAGACATTTTATACAACTACAGCACCAGAAATGTGCTGCTGAAGCAAGTCCGTTTTTTTGAATTTTTTGTAAGGGTCCCGCCTTACGAAATTTTAGCAAAATTTTTTTTTGTAAACGATGCATTTTATTCTATTTTTAGGTTGTGTCGGGACTCCTGATGACGTTTTGAAACATTTTATACAACTACAGCACCAGAAATGTGCTGCTGAAGCAAGTCCGTTTTTTTGAATTTTTTGTAAGGGTCCCGCCTTACGAAATTTTAGCCAAATTTTTTTTCGTAAACGATGCATTTTATTCTATTTTTAGGTTGTGTCGGGACTCCTGATGACGTTTTGAAACATTTTATACAACTACAGCACCAGAAATGTGCTGCTGAAGCAAGTCCGTTTTTTTGAATTTTTTGTAAGGGTCCCGCCTTACGAAATTTTAGCAAAATTTTTTTTCGTAAACGATGCATTTTATTCTATTTTTAGGTTGTGTCGGGACTCCTCATGACGTTTTGAAACATTTTATACAACTACAGCATCAGAAATGTGCTGCTGAAGCAAGTCCGTTTTTTTGAATTGTTTGTAAGGGTCCCGCCTTATGAAATTTTAGCAAATTTTTTTTTTCGTAAACGATGCATTTTCTTCTATTTTTAGGTTGTGTCGGGACTCCTGATGACGTTTTGAAACATTTTATACAACTACAGCACCAGAAATGTGCTGCTGAAGCAAGTCCGTTTTTTTGAATTTTTTGTAAGGGTCCCGCCTTACGAGATTTTAGCAAAAAATGTTTTCCGTAAACGATGCATTTTATTCTATTTTTAGGTTGTGTCGGGACACCTGATGACGTTTTGAGACATTTTATACAACTACAGCACCAGAAATGTGCTGCTGAAGCAAGTCCGTTTTTTTGAATTTTTTGTAAGGGTCCCGCCTTACGAAATTTTAGCAAAATTTTTTTTCGTAAACGATGCATTTTCTTCTATTTTTAGGTTGTGTCGGGACTCCTGATGATGTTTTGAAACATTTTATACAACTACAGCACCAGAAATGTGCTGCTGAAGCAAGTCCGTTTTTTTGAATTTTTTGTAAGGGTCCCGCCTTACGAAATTTTAGCAAATTTTTTTTTCGTAAACGATGCATTTTATTCTATTTTTAGGTTGTGTCGGGACTCCTGATGACGTTTTGAAACATTTTATACAACTACAGCATCAGAAATGTGCTGCTGAAGCAAGTCCGTTTTTTTGAATTTTTTGTAAGGGTCCCGCCTTATGAAATTTTAGCAAATTTTTTTTTTCGTAAACGATGCATTTTATTCTATTTTTAGGTTGTGTCGGGACTCCTGATGACGTTTTGAAACATTTTATACAACTACAGCACCAGAAATGTGCTGCTGAATCAAGTCCGTTTTTTTGAATTTTTTGTAAGGGTCCCGCCTTACGAAATTTTAGCAAAAAATGTTTTCCGTAAACGATGCATTTTATTCTATTTTTAGGTTGTGTCGGGACACCTGATGACGTTTTGAGACATTTTATACAACTACAGCACCAGAAATGTGCTGCTGAAGCAAGTCCGTTTTTTTGAATTTTTTGTAAGGGTCCCGCCTTACGAAATTTTAGCAACATTTTTTTTCGTAAACGATGCATTTTATTCTATTTTTAGGTTGTGTCGGGACTCCTGATGACGTTTTGAAACATTTTATACAACTACAGCACCAGAAATGTGCTGCTGAAGCAAGTCCGTTTTTTTGAATTTTTTGTAAGGGTCCCGCCTTACGAAATTTTAGCAAAATTTTTTTTCGTAAACGATGCATTTTCTTCTATTTTTAGGTTGTGTCGGGACTCCTGATGACGTTTTGAAACATTTTATACAACTACAGCATCAGAAATGTGCTGCTGAAGCAAGTCCGTTTTTTTGAATTTTTTGTAAGGGTCCCGCCTTACGAAATTTTAGCAAAAAATGTTTTCCGTAAACTATGCATTTTTTTCTATTTTTAGGTTGTGTCGGGACACCTGATGACGTTTTGAGACATTTTATACAACTACAGCATCAGAAATGTGCTGCTGAAGCAAGTCCGTTTTTTTGAATTTTTTGTAAGGGTCCCGCCTTACGAAATTTTAGCAAATTTTTTTTTTCGTAGACGATGCATTTTATTCTATTTTTAGGTTGTGTCGGGACTCCTGATGACGTTTTGAAACATTTTATACAACTACAGCATCAGAAATGTGCTGCTGAAGCAAGTCCGTTTTTTTGAATTTTTTGTAAGGGTCCCGCCTTACGAAATTTTAGCAAATTTTTTTTTTCGTAAACGATGCATTTTCTTCTATTTTTAGGTTGTGTCGGGACACCTGATGACGTTTTGAGACATTTTATACAACTACAGCAGCAGAAATGTGCTGCTGAAGCAAGTCCGTTTTTTTGAATTTTTTGTAAGGGTCCCGCCTTACGAAATTTTAGCAAAATTTTTTTTCGTAAACGATGCATTTTATTCTATTTTTAGGTTGTGTCGGGACTCCTGATGACGTTTTCAAACATTTTATACAACTACAGCACCAGAAATGTGCTGCTGAAGCAAGTCCTTTTTTTTTGAATTTTTTGTAAGGGTCCCTCCCGCCTTACGAGATTTTAGCAAAAAATGTTTTCCGTAAACGATGCATTTTATTCTATTTTTAGGTTGTGTCGGGACTCCTGATGACGTTTTGAGACATTTTATACAACTACAGCACCAGAAATGTGCTGCTGAAGCAAGTCCGTTTTTTTGAATTTTTTGTAAGGGTCCCGCCTTACGAAATTTTAGCAAAATTTTTTTTCGTAAACGATGCATTTTATTCTATTTTTAGGTTGTGTCGGGACTCCTGATGACGTTTTGAAACATTTTATACAACTACAGCATCAGAAATGTGCTGCTGAAGCAAGTCCGTTTTTTTGAATTTTTTGTAAGGGTCCCGCCTTATGAAATTTTAGCAAATTTTTTTTTTCGTAAACGATGCATTTTATTCTATTTTTAGGTTGTGTCGCGACTCCTGGTGACGTTTTGAAACATTTTATACAACTACAGCACCAGAAATGTGCTGCTGAAGCAAGTCCGTTTTTTTGAATTTTTTGTAAGGGTCCCGCCTTACGAAATTTTAGCAAAAAATGTTTTCCGTAAACGATGCATTTTATTCTATTTTTAGGTTGTGTCGGGACACCTGATGACGTTTTGAGACATTTTATACAACTACAGCACCAGAAATGTGCTGCTGAAGCAAGTCCGTTTTTTTGAATTTTTTGTAAGGGTCCCGCCTTACGAAATTTTAGCAAAATTTTTTTTCGTAAACGATGCATTTTATTCTATTTTTAGGTTGTGTCGGGACTCCTGATGACGTTTTGAAACATTTTATACAACTACAGCATCAGAAATGTGCTGCTGAAGCAAGTCCGTTTTTTTGAATTTTTTGTAAGGGTCCCGCCTTACGAAATTTTAGCAAATTTTTTTTTTCGTAAACGATGCATTTTATTCTATTTTTAGGTTGTGTCGGGACACCTGATGACGTTTTGAGACATTTTATACAACTACAGCAGCAGAAATGTGCTGCTGAAGCAAGTCCGTTTTTTTGAATTTTTTGTAAGGGTCCCGCCTTACGAAATTTTAGCAAAAAATGTTTTCCGTAAACTATGCATTTTTTTCTATTTTTAGGTTGTGTCGGGACACCTGATGACGTTTTGAGACATTTTATACAACTACAGCACCAGAAATGTGCTGCTGAAGCAAGTCCGTTTTTTTGAATTTTTTGTAAGGGTCCCGCCTTACGAAATTTTAGCAACATTTTTTTTCGTAAACGATGCATTTTATTCTATTTTTAGGTTGTGTCGGGACTCCTGATGATGTTTTGAAACATTTTATACAACTACAGCATCAGAAATGTGCTGCTGAAGCAAGTCCGTTTTTTTGAATTTTTTGTAAGGGTCCCGCCTTACGAAATTTTAGCAAAATTTTTTTTCGTAAACGATGCATTTTATTCTATTTTTGGGTTGTGTCGGGACTCCTGATGACGTTTTGAAACATTTTATACAACTACAGCATCAGAAATGTGCTGCTGAAGCAAGTCCGTTTTTTTGAATTTTTTGTAAGGGCCTTACGAAATTTTAGCAAATTTTTTTTTTCGTAAACGATGCATTTTCTTCTATTTTTAGGTTGTGTCGGGACACCTGATGACGTTTTGAGACATTTTATACAACTACAGCATCAGAAATGTGCTGCTGAAGCAAGTCCGTTTTTTTGAATTTTTTGTAAAGGTCCCGCCTTATGAAATTTTAGCAAATTTTTTTTTTCGTAGACGATGCATTTTATTCTATTTTTAGGTTGTGTCGGGACTCCTGATGACGTTTTGAAACATTTTATACAACTACAGCACCAGAAATGTGCTGCTGAAGCAAGTCCGTTTTTTTGAATTTTTTGTAAGGGTCCCGCCTTACGAAATTTTAGCAAAAAATGTTTTCCGTAAACGATGCATTTTATTCTATTTTTAGGTTGTGTCGGGACACCTGATGACGTTTTGAGACATTTTATACAACTACAGCACCAGAAATGTGCTGCTGAAGCAAGTCCGTTTTTTTGAATTTTTTGTAAGGGTCCCGCCTTACGAAATTTTAGCAAAATTTTTTTTCGTAAACGATGCATTTTATTCTATTTTTAGGTTGTGTCGGGACTCCTGATGACGTTTTGAAACATTTTATACAACTACAGCACCAGAAATGTGCTGCTGAAGCAAGTCCGTTTTTTTGAATTTTTTGTAAGGGTCCCGCCTTACGAAATTTTAGCAAATTTTTTTTTTCGTAAACGATGCATTTTCTTCTATTTTTAGGTTGTGTCGGGACACCTGATGACGTTTTGAGACATTTTATACAACTACAGCACCAGAAATGTGCTGCTGAAGCAAGTCCGTTTTTTTGAATTTTTTGTAAGGGTCCCGCCTTACGAAATTTTAGCAAAATTTTTTTTCGTAAACGATGCATTTTATTCTATTTTTAGGTTGTGTCGGGACTCCTGATGACGTTTTGAAACATTTTATACAACTACAGCATCAGAAATGTGCTGCTGAAGCAAGTCCGTTTTTTTGAATTTTTTGTAAGGGTCCCGCCTTATGAAATTTTAGCAAATTTTTTTTTTCGTAAACGATGCATTTTATTCTATTTTTAGGTTGTGTCGGGACTCCTGATGACGTTTTGAAACATTTTATACAACTACAGCACCAGAAATGTGCTGCTGAATCAAGTCCGTTTTTTTGAATTTTTTGTAAGGGTCCCGCCTTACGAAATTTTAGCAAAAAATGTTTTCTGTAAACGATGCATTTTATTCTATTTTTAGGTTGTGTCGGGACACCTGATGACGTTTTGAGACATTTTATACAACTACAGCACCAGAAATGTGCTGCTGAAGCAAGTCCGTTTTTTTGAATTTTTTGTAAGGGTCCCGCCTTACGAAATTTTAGCAAAATTTTTTTTCCGTAAACGATGCATTTTATTCTATTTTTAGGTTGTGTCGGGACTCCTGATGACGTTTTGAAACATTTTATACAACTACAGCACCAGAAATGTGCTGCTGAAGCAAGTCCGTTTTTTTGAATTTTTTGTAAGGGTCCCGCCTTACGAAATTTTAGCAAATTTTTTTTTCGTAAACGATGCATTTTCTTCTATTTTTAGGTTGTGTCGGGACTCCTGATGACGTTTTGAAACATTTTATACAACTACAGCACCAGAAATGTGCTGCTGAAGCAAGTCCGTTTTTTTGAATTTTTTGTAAGGGTCTCCCGCCTTACGAAATTTTAGCAAAATTTTTTTTCGTAAACGATGCATTTTATTCTATTTTTAGGTTGTGTCGGGACTCCTGATGACGTTTTGAAACATTTTATACAACTACAGCACCAGAAATGTGCTGCTGAAGCAAGTCCGTTTTTTTGAATTTTTTGTAAGGGTCCCGCCTTACGAAATTTTAGCAAAAAATGTTTTCCGTAAACTATGCATTTTTTTCTATTTTTAGGTTGTGTCGGGACACCTGATGACGTTTTGAGACATTTTATACAACTACAGCACCAGAAATGTGCTGCTGAAGCAAGTCCGTTTTTTTGAATTTTTTGTAAGGGTCTCCCGCCTTACGAAATTTTAGCAAATTTTTTTTTCGTAAACGATGCATTTTATTCTATTTTTAGGTTGTGTCGGGACTCCTGATGACGTTTTGAAACATTTTATACAACTACAGCACCAGAAATGTGCTGCTGAAGCAAGTCCGTTTTTTTGAATTTTTTGTAAGGGTCCCGCCTAACGAGATTTTAGCAAAAAATGTTTTCCGTAAACGATGCATTTTATTCTATTTTTAGGTTGTGTCGGGACACCTGATGACGTTGTGAGACATTTTATACAACTACAGCACCAGAAATGTGCTGCTGAAGCAAGTCCGTTTTTTTGAATTTTTTGTAAGGGTCCCGCCTTACGAAATTTTAGCAAAATTTTTTTTCGTAAACGATGCATTTTATTCTATTTTTAGGTTGTGTCGGGACTCCTGATGACGTTTTGAAACATTTTATACAACTACAGCACCAGAAATGTGCTGCTGAAGCAAGTCCGTTTTTTTGAATTTTTTGTAAGGGTCCCGCCTTACGAAATTTTAGCAAAATTTTTTTTCGGAAACGATGCATTTTATTCTATTTTTAGGTTGTGTCGGGACTCCTGATGACGTTTTGAAACATTTTATACAACTACAGCATCAGAAATGTGCTGCTGAAGCAAGTCCGTTTTTTTGAATTTTTTGTAAGGGTCCCGCCTTATGAAATTTTAGCAAATTTTTTTTTTCGTAAACGATGCATTTTATTCTATTTTTAGGTTGTGTCGGGACTCCTGATGACGTTTTGAAACATTTTATACAACTACAGCACCAGAAATGTGCTGCTGAAGCAAGTCCGTTTTTTTGAATTTTTTGTAAGGGTCCCGCCTTACGAAATTTTAGCAAAAAATGTTTTCCGTAAACTATGCATTTTTTTCTATTTTTAGGTTGTGTCGGGACACCTGATGACGTTTTGAGACATTTTATACAACTACAGCAGCAGAAATGTGCTGCTGAAGCAAGTCCGTTTTTTTGAATTTTTTGTAAGGGTCCCGCCTTACGAAATTTTAGCAAATTTTTTTTTTCGTAAACGATGCATTTTCTTCTATTTTTAGGTTGTGTCGGGACACCTGATGACGTTTTGAGACATTTTATACAACTACAGCAGCAGAAATGTGCTGCTGAAGCAAGTCCGTTTTTTTGAATTTTTTGTAAGGGTCCCGCCTTACGAAATTTTAGCAAAAAATGTTTTCCGTAAACTATGCATTTTTTTCTATTTTTAGGTTGTGTCGGGACACCTGATGACGTTTTGAGACATTTTATACAACTACAGCACCAGAAATGTGCTGCTGAAGCAAGTCCGTTTTTTTGAATTTTTTGTAAGGGTCCCCGCCTTACGAAATTTTAGCAAAATTTTTTTTCGTAAACGATGCATTTTATTCTATTTTTAGGTTGTGTCGGGACTCCTGATGACGTTTTGAAACATTTTATACAACTACAGCAGCAGAAATGTGCTGCTGAAGCAAGTCCTTTTTTTTGAATTTTTTGTAAGGGTCCCGCCTTACGAAATTTTAGCAAATTTTTTTTTTCGTAAACGATGCATTTTCTTCTATTTTTAGGTTGTGTCGGGACACCTGATGACGTTTTGAGACATTTTATACAACTACAGCAGCAGAAATGTGCTGCTGAAGCAAGTCCGTTTTTTTGAATTTTTTGTAGGGGTCCCGCCTTACGAAATTTTAGCAAAAAATGTTTTCCGTAAACTATGCATTTTTTTCTATTTTTAGGTTGTGTCGGGACTCCTGATGACGTTTTGAGACATTTTATACAACTACAGCACCAGAAATGTGCTGCTGAAGCAAGTCCGTTTTTTTGAATTTTTTGTAAGGGTCCCGCCTTACGAAATTTTAGCAATATTTTTTTTCGTAAACGATGCATTTTATACTATTTTTAGGTTGTGTCGGGACTCCTGATGACGTTTTGAGACATTTTATACAACTACAGCACCAGAAATGTGCTGCTGAAGCAAGTCCGTTTTTTTGAATTTTTTGTAAGGGTCCCGCCTTACGAAATTTTAGCAAAATTTTTTTTCGTAAACGATGCATTTTATTCTTTTTTTAGGTTGTGTCGGGACTCCTGATGACGTTTTGAAACATTTTATACAACTACAGCACCAGAAATGTGCTGCTGAAGCAAGTCCGTTTTTTTGAATTTTTTGTAAGGGTCCCGCCTTACGAAATTTTAGCAAAATTTTTTTTCGTAAACGATTCATTTTATTCTATTTTTAGGTTGTGTCGGGACTCCTGATGACGTTTTGAAACATTTTATACAACTACAGCACCAGAAATGTGCTGCTGAAGCATGTCCGTTTTTTTGAATTTTTTGTAAGGGTCCCGCCTTACGAAATTTTAGCAAAATTTTTTTTCGTAAACGATGCATTTTATTCTATTTTTAGGTTGTGTCGGGACACCTGATGACGTTTTGAAACATTTTATACAACTACAGCATCAGAAATGTGCTGCTGAAGCAAGTCCGTTTTTTTGAATTTTTTGTAAGGGTCCCGCCTTACGAAATTTTAGCAAATTTTTTTTTTCGTAAACGATGCATTTTCTTCTATTTTTAGGTTGTGTCGGGACTCCTGATGACGTTTTGAAACATTTTATACAACTACAGCAGCAGAAATGTGCTGCTGAAGCAAGTCCGTTTTTTTGAATTTTTTGTAGGGGTCCCGCCTTACGAAATTTTAGCAAAAAATGTTTTCCGTAAACTATGCATTTTTTTCTATTTTTAGGTTGTGTCGGGACTCCTGATGACGTTTTGAGACATTTTATACAACTACAGCACCAGAAATGTGCTGCTGAAGCAAGTCCGTTTTTTTGAATTTTTTGTAAGGGTCCCGCCTTACGAAATTTTAGCAAAATTTTTTTTTCGTAAACGATGCATTTTCTTCTATTTTTAGGTTGTGTCGGGACACCTGATGACGTTTTGAGACATTTTATACAACTACAGCAGCAGAAATGTGCTGCTGAAGCAAGTCCGTTTTTTTGAATTTTTTGTAAGGGTCCCGCCTTACGAAATTTTAGCAACATTTTTTTTTCGTAAATGATGCATTTTATTTTATTTTTAGGTTGTGTCGGGACTCCTGATGACATTTTGAGACATTTTATACAACTACAGCACCAGAAATGTGCTGCTGAAGCAAGTCCGTTTTTTTGAATTTTTTGTAAGGGTCCCCCTTACGAAATTTTAGCAAAATTTTTTTTCGTAAACGATGCATTTTATTCTATTTTTAGGTTGTGTCGGGACACCTGATGACGTTTTGAAACATTTTATACAACTACAGCAGCAGAAATGTGCTGCTGAAGCAAGTCCGTTTTTTTGAATTTTTTGTAAGGGTCCCGCCTTACGAAATTTTAGCAAAATTTTTTTTTCGTAAACGATGCATTTTCTTCTATTTTTAGGTTGTGTCGGGACTCCTGAAGACATTTTGAGACATTTTATACAACTACAGCACCAGAAATGTGCTGCTGAAGCAAGTCCGTTTTTTTGAATTTTTTGTAAGGGTCACGCCTTACGAAATTTTAGCAAAATTTTTTTTCGTAAACGATGCATTTTATTCTATTTTTAGGTTGTGTCGGGACTCCTGATGACATTTTGAGACATTTTATACAACTACAGCACCAGAAATGTGCTGCTGAAGCAAGTCCGTTTTTTTGAATTTTTTGTAAGGGTCCCGCCTTACGAAATTTTAGCAAAATTTTTTTTCGTAAACGATGCATTTTATTCTATTTTTAGGTTGTGTCGGGACACCTGATGACGTTTTGAAAGATTTTATACAACTACAGCAGCAGAAATGTGCTGCTGAAGCAAGTCCGTTTTTTTGAATTTTTTGTAAGGGTCCCGCCTTACGAAATTTTAGCAAAATTTTTTTTTCGTAAACGATGCATTTTCTTCTATTTTTAGGTTGTGTCGGGACTCCTGATGACATTTTGAGACATTTTATACAACTACAGCACCTGAAATGTGCTGCTGAAGCAAGTCCGTTTTTTTGAATTTTTTGTAAGGGTCCCGCCTTACGAAATTTTACCAAACATTTTTTTCCGTAATTTATGCATTTTCTTCTATTTTTAGGTTGTGTCGGGACACCTGATTATGTTTTGAGACATTTTATACAACTACAGCAGCAGAAATGTGCTGCTGAAGCAAGTCCGTTTTTTTGAATTTTTTGTAAGGGTCCCGCCTTACGAAATTTTAGCAAACATTTTTTTCCGTAAACTATGCATTTTCTTCTATTTTTAGGTTGTGTCGGGACACCTGATGACGTTTTGAGACATTTTATACAACTACAGCAGCAGAAATGTGCTGCTGAAGCAAGTCCGTTTTTTTGAATTTTTTGTAAGGGTCCCGCCTTACGAAATTTTAGCAAACATTTTTTTCCGTAATTTATGCATTTTCTTCTATTTTTAGGTTGTGTCGGGACACCTGATTATGTTTTGAGACATTTTATACAACTACAGCAGCAGAAATGTGCTGCTGAAGCAAGTCCGTTTTTTTGAATTTTTTGTAAGGGTCCCGCCTTACGAAATTTTAGCAAACATTTTTTTCCGTAAACTATGCATTTTCTTCTATTTTTAGGTTGTGTCGGGACACCTGATGACGTTTTGAGACATTTTATACAACTACAGCACCAGAAATGTGCTGCTGAAGCAAGTCCGTTTTTTTGAATTTTTTGTAAGGGTCCCGCCTTACGAAATTTTAGCAAAAATTTTTTTCGTAAACGATGCATTTTATTCTATTTTTAGGTTGTGTCGGGACACCTGATGACGTTTTGAGACATTTTATACAACTACAGCAGCAGAAATGTGCTGCTTAAGCAAGTCCGTTTTTTTGAATTTTTTGTAAGGATCCCGCCTTACGAAATTTTAGCAAAATTGTTTTTTCGTAAACGATGCATTTTCTTCTATTTTTAGGTTGTGTCGGGACACCTGATGACATTTTGAAACATTTTATACAACTACAGCAGCAGAAATGTGCTGCTGAAGCAAGTCCGTTTTTTTGAATTTTTTGTAAGGGTCCCGCCTTACGAAATTTTAGCAACATTTTTTTTTCGTAAACGATGCATTTTATTCTATTTTTAGGTTGTGTCGGGACTCCTGATGACATTTTGAGACATTTTATACAACTACAGCACCAGAAATGTGCTGCTGAAGCAAGTCCGTTTTTTTGAATTTTTTGTAAGGGTCCCCCTTACGAAATTTTAGCAAATTTTTTTTTCGTAAACGATGCATTTTATTCTATTTTTAGGTTGTGTCGGGACACCTGATGACGTTTTGAAACATTTTATACAACTACAGCAGCAGAAATGTGCTGCTGAAGCAAGTCCGTTTTTTTGAATTTTTTGTAAGGGTCCCGCCTCACGAAATTTTAGCAACATTTTTTTTTCGTAAACGATGCATTTTATTCTATTTTTCGGTTGTGTCGGGACTCCTGATGACATTTTGAGACATTTTATACAACTACAGCACCTGAAATGTGCTGCTGAAGCAAGTCCGTTTTTTTGAATTTTTTGTAAGGGTCCCGCCTTACGAAATTTTAGCAAAAATTTTTTTTCGTAAACGATGCATTTTCTTCTATTTTTAGGTTGTGTCGGGACACCTGATGACGTTTTGAGACATTTTATACAACTACAGCACCAGAAATGTGCTGCTGAAGCAAGTCCGGTTTTTTTTTAATTTTTTGTAAGGGTCCCGCCTTACGAAATTTTAGCAAACATTTTTTTCCGTAAACTATGCATTTTCTTCTATTTTTAGGTTGTGTCGGGACACCTGATGACGTTTTGAGACATTTTATACAACTACAGCACCAGAAATGTGCTGCTGAAGCAAGTCCGTTTTTTTGAATTTTTTGTAAGGGTCCCGCCTTACGAAATTTTAGCAAACATTTTTTTCCGTAATTTATGCATTTTCTTCTATTTTTAGGTTGTGTCGGGACACCTGATTATGTTTTGAGACATTTTATACAACTACAGCAGCAGAAATGTGCTGCTGAAGCAAGTCCGGTTTTTTTGAATTTTTTGTAAGGGTCCCGCCTTACGAAATTTTAGCAAACATTTTTTTCCGTAAACTATGCATTTTCTTCTATTTTTAGGTTGTGTCGGGATACCTGATGACGTTTTGAGACATTTTATACAACTACAGCACCAGAAATGTGCTGCTGAAGCAAGTCCGTTTTTTTGAATTTTTTGTAAGGGTCCCGCCTTACGAAATTTTAGCAAATTTTTTTTTTCGTAAACGATGCATTTTCTTCTATTTTTAGGTTGTGTTGGGACACCTGATGACGTTTTGAGACATTTTATACAACTACAGCACCAGAAATGTGCTGCTGAAGCAAGTCAGTTTTTTTGAATTTTTTGTAAGGGTCCCGCCTTACGAAATTTTAGGAAACATTTTTTTCCGTAATTTATGCATTTTCTTCTATTTTTAGGTTGTGTCGGGACACCTGATTATGTTTTGAGACATTTTATACAACTACAGCAGCAGAAATGTGCTGCTGAAGCAAGTCCGTTTTTTTTTAATTTTTTGTAAGGGTCCCGCCTTACGAAATTTTAGCAAACATTTTTTTTCGTAAACGATGGATTTCCTTCTATTTTTAGGTTGTGTCGGGACACCTGATGACGTTTTCAGACATTTTTTTACAACTACAGCAGCAGAAATGTGCTGCTGAAGCAAGTCCGTTTTTTTGAATTTTTTGTAAGGGTCCCCGCCTTACGAAATTTTAGCAAAAAATTTTTTTCGTAAATGATGCATTTTCTTCTATTTTTAGGTTGTGTCGGGACACCTGATTATGTTTTGAGACATTTTATACAACTACAGCAGCAGAAATGTGCTGCTGAAGCAAGTCCGTTCTTTTGAATTTTTTGTAAGGGTCCCGCCTTACGAAATTTTAGCAAACTTTTTTTTCCGTAATTTATGCATTTTCTTCTATTTTTAGGTTGTGTCGGGACACCTGATTATGTTTTGAGACATTTTATACAACTACAGCAGCAGAAATGTGCTGCTGAAGCAAGTCCGTTCTTTTGAATTTTTTGTAAGGGTCCCGCCTTACGAAATTTTAGCAAACTTTTTTTTCCGTAATTTATGCATTTTATTCTATTTTTAGGTTGTGTCGGGACACCTGATGACGTTTTGAGACATTTTATACAACTACAGCAGCAGAAATGTGCTGCTGAAGCAAGTCCGTTTTTTTGAATTTTTTGTAAGGGTCCCGCCTTACGAAATTTTAGCAAACATTTTTTTCCGTAATTTATGCATTTTCTTCTATTTTTAGGTTGTGTCGGGACACCTGATTATGTTTTGAGACATTTTATACAACTACAGCAGCAGAAATGTGCTGCTGAAGCAAGTCCGTTTTTTTTGAATTTTTTGTAAGGGTCCCGCCTTACGAAATTTTAGCAAACATTTTTTTTCGTAAACGATGGATTTTCTTCTATTTTTAGGTTGTGTCGGGACACCTGATGACATTTTCAGACATTTTTTTTACAACTACAGCAGCAGAAATGTGCTGCTGAAGCAAGTCCGTTTTTTTGAATTTTTTGTAAGGGTCCCGCCTTACGAAATTTTAGCAAAAATTTTTTTTCGTAAATGATGCATTTTCTTCTATTTTTAGGTTGTGTCGGGACACCTGATTATGTTTTGAGACATTTTATACAACTACAGCAGCAGAAATGTGCTGCTGAAGCAAGTCCGTTCTTTTGAATTTTTTGTAAAGGTCCCGCCTTACGAAATTTTAGCAAACATTTTTTTCCGTAATTTATGCATTTTCTTCTATTTTTAGGTTGTGTCGGGACACCTGATGACGTTTTGAGACATTTTATACAACTACAGCACCAGAAATGTGCTGCTGAAGCAAGTCCGTTTTTTTGAATTTTTTGTAAGGATCCCGCCTTACAAAATTTTAGCAAAATTGTTTTTCCGTAAACTATGCATTTTCTTCTATTTTTAGGTTGTGTCGGGACACCTGATGACGTTTTGAGACATTTTATACAACTACAGCACCAGAAATGTGCTGCTGAAGCAAGTCCGTTTTTTTGAATTTTTTGTAAGGGTCCCGCCTTATGAAATTTTAGCAAAATTTTTTTTCTGTAAACTATGCATTTTCTTCTATTTTTAGGTTGTGTCGGGACACCTGATGACGTTTTGAGACATTTTATACAACTACAGCAGCAGAAATGTGCTGCTGAAGCAAGTCCGTTTTTTTGAATTTTTTGTAAGGGTCCCGCCTTACGAAATTTTAGCAAACATTTTTTTCCGTAATTTATGCATTTTCTTCTATTTTTAGGTTGTGTCGGGACACCTGATTATGTTTTGAGACATTTTATACAACTACAGCAGCAGAAATGTGCTGCTGAAGCAAGTCCGTTTTTTTGAATTTTTTGTAAGGGTCCCGCCTTACGAAATTTTAGCAAACATTTTTTTCCATAAACTATGCATTTTCTTCTATTTTTAGGTTGTGTCGGGACACCTGATGACGTTTTGAGACATTTTATACAACTACAGCACCTGAAATGTGCTGCTGAAGCAAGTCCGTTTTTTTGAATTTTTTGTAAGGGTCCCGCCTTACGAAATTTTAGCAAATTTTTTTTTTCGTAAACGATGCATTTTCTTCTATTTTTAGGTTGTGTCGGGACACCTGATGACGTTTTGAGACATTTTTACAACTACAGCACCAGAAATGTGCTGCTGAAGCAAGTCCGTTTTTTTGAATTTTTTGTAAGGATCCCGCCTTACAAAATTTTAGCAAAATTGTTTTTCCGTAAACTATGCATTTTCTTCTATTTTTAGGATGTGTCGGGACACCTGATGACGTTTTGAGACATTTTATACAACTACAGCACCAGAAATGTGCTGCTGAAGCAAGTCCGTTTTTTTGAATTTTTTGTAAGGGTCCCGCCTTATGAAATTTTAGCAACATTTTTTTTCTGTAAACTATGCATTTTCTTCTATTTTTAGGTTGTGTCGGGACACCTGATGACGTTTTGAGACATTTTATACAACTACAGCAGCAGAAATGTGCTGCTGAAGCAAGTCCGTTTTTTTGAATTTTTTGTAAGGGTCCCGCCTTACGAAATTTTAGCAAACATTTTTTTCCGTAATTTATGCATTTTCTTCTATTTTTAGGTTGTGTCGGGACACCTGATTATGTTTTGAGACATTTTATACAACTACAGCAGCAGAAATGTGCTGCTGAAGCAAGTCCGTTTTTTTGAATTTTTTGTAAGGGTCCCGCCTTACGAAATTTTAGCAAACATTTTTTTCCGTAAACTATGCATTTTCTTCTATTTTTAGGTTGTGTCGGGACACCTGATGACGTTTTGAGACATTTTATACAACTACAGCAGCAGAAATGTGCTGCTGAAGCAAGTCCGTTTTTTTGAATTTTTTGTAAGGATCCCGCCTTACGAAATTTTAGCAAAATTGTTTTTCCGTAAACGATGCATTTTCTTCTATTTTTAGGTTGTGTCGGGACACCTGATTATGTTTTGAGACATTTTATACAACTACAGCACCAGAAATGTGCTGCTGAAGCAAGTCCGGTTTTTTTTTAATTTTTTGTAAGGGTCCCGCCTTACGAAATTTTAGTAAAATTTTTTTTCCGTAAACGATGCATTTTCTTCTATTTTTAGGTTGTGTCGGGACACCTGATGACGTTTTGAGACATTTTATACAACTACAGCAGCAGAAATGTGCTGCTGAAGCAAGTCCGTTTTTTTGAATTTTTTGTAAGGGTCCCGCCTTACGAAATTTTAGCAAACATTTTTTTCCGTAATTTATGCATTTTCTTCTATTTTTAGGTTGTGTCGGGACACCTGATTATGTTTTGAGACATTTTATACAACTACAGCAGCAGAAATGTGCTGCTGAAGCAAGTCCGTTTTTTTGAATTTTTTGTAAGGGTCCCGCCTTACGAAATTTTAGCAAACATTTTTTTCCGTAAACTATGCATTTTCTTCTATTTTTAGGTTGTGTCGGGACACCTGATGACGTTTTGAGACATTTTATACAACTACAGCACCAGAAATGTGCTGCTGAAGCAAGTCCGGTTTTTTTTTAATTTTTTGTAAGGGTCCCGCCTTACAAAATTTTAGCAAAATTTTTTTTCCGTAAACTATGCATTTTCTTCTATTTTTAGGTTGTGTCGGGACACCTGATGACGTTTTGAGACATTTTATACAACTACAGCACCAGAAATGTGCTGCTGAAGCAAGTCCGTTTTTTTGAATTTTTTGTAAGGGTCCCGCCTTACGAAATTTTAGCAAACATTTTTTTCCGTAATTTATGCATTTTCTTCTATTTTTAGGTTGTGTCGGGACACCTGATTATGTTTTGAGACATTTTATACAACTACAGCAGCAGAAATGTGCTGCTGAAGCAAGTCCGTTTTTTTTTAATTTTTTGTAAGGGTCCCGCCTTACGAAATTTTAGCAAACATTTTTTTTCGTAAACGATGGATTTTCTTCTATTTTTAGGTTGTGTCGGGACACCTGATGACGTTTTCAGACATTTTTTACAACTACAGCAGCAGAAATGTGCTGCTGAAGCAAGTCCGTTTTTTTGAATTTTTTGTAAGGGTCCCGCCTTACGAAATTTTAGCAAAAATTTTTTTTCGTAAATGATGCATTTTCTTCTATTTTTAGGTTGTGTCGGGACACCTGATTATGTTTTGAGACATTTTATACAACTACAGCAGCAGAAATGTGCTGCTGAAGCAAGTCCGTTTTTTTGAATTTTTTGTAAGGGTCCCGCCTTACGAAATTTTAGCAAACATTTTTTTCCGTAAACTATGCATTTTATTCTATTTTTAGGTTGTGTCGGGACACCTGATGACGTTTTGAGACATTTTATACAACTACAGCACCAGAAATGTGCTGCTGAAGCAAGTCCGTTTTTTTGAATTTTTTGTAAGGATCCCGCCTTACGAAATTTTAGCAAAATTGTTTTTCCGTAAACGATGCATTTTCTTCTATTTTTAGGTTGTGTCGGGACACCTGATTATGTTTTGAGACATTTTATACAACTACAGCACCAGAAATGTGCTGCTGAAGCAAGTCCGGTTTTTTTTGAATTTTTTGTAAGGGTCCCGCCTTACGAAATTTTAGTAAAATTTTTTTTCCGTAAACGATGCATTTTCTTCTATTTTTAGGTTGTGTCGGGACACCTGATGACGTTTTGAGACATTTTATACAACTACAGCAGCAGAAATGTGCTGCTGAAGCAAGTCCGTTTTTTTGAATTTTTTGTAAGGGTCCCGCCTTACGAAATTTTAGCAAACATTTTTTTCCGTAAACTATGCATTTTCTTCTATTTTTAGGTTGTGTCGGGACACCTGATGACGTTTTGAGACATTTTATACAACTACAGCACCAGAAATGTGCTGCTGAAGCAAGTCCGGTTTTTTTTGAATTTTTTGTAAGGGTCCCGCCTTACAAAATTTTAGCAAAATTTTTTTTCCGTAAACTATGCATTTTCTTCTATTTTTAGGTTGTGTCGGGACACCTGATGACGTTTTGAGACATTTTATACAACTACAGCACCAGAAATGTGCTGCTGAAGCAAGTCCGTTTTTTTGAATTTTTTGTAAGGGTCCCGCCTTACGAAATTTTAGCAAACATTTTTTTCCGTAATTTATGCATTTTCTTCTATTTTTAGGTTGTGTCGGGACACCTGATTATGTTTTGAGACATTTTATACAACTACAGCAGCAGAAATGTGCTGCTGAAGCAAGTCCGTTTTTTTTTAATTTTTTGTAAGGGTCCCGCCTTACGAAATTTTAGCAAACATTTTTTTTCGTAAACGATGGATTTTCTTCTATTTTTAGGTTGTGTCGGGACACCTGATGACGTTTTCAGACATTTTTTACAACTACAGCAGCAGAAATGTGCTGCTGAAGCAAGTCCGTTTTTTTGAATTTTTTGTAAGGGTCCCGCCTTACGAAATTTTAGCAAAAATTTTTTTTCGTAAATGATGCATTTTCTTCTATTTTTAGGTTGTGTCGGGACACCTGATTATGTTTTGAGACATTTTATACAACTACAGCAGCAGAAATGTGCTGCTGAAGCAAGTCCGTTTTTTTGAATTTTTTGTAAGGGTCCCGCCTTACGAAATTTTAGCAAACATTTTTTTCCGTAATTTATGCATTTTCTTCTATTTTTAGGTTGTGTCGGGACACCTGATGACGTTTTGAGACATTTTATACAACTACAGCAGCAGAAATGTGCTGCTGAAGCAAGTCCGTTTTTTTGAATTTTTTGTAAGGGTCCCGCCTTACGAAATTTTAGCAAATTTTTTTTTTCGTAAACGATGCATTTTCTTCTATTTTTAGGTTGTGTTGGGACACCTGATGACGTTTTGAGACATTTTATACAACTACAGCACCAGAAATGTGCTGCTGAAGCAAGTCCGTTTTTTTGAATTTTTTGTAAGGGTCCCGCCTTACGAAATTTTAGGAAACATTTTTTTCCGTAATTTATGCATTTTCTTCTATTTTTAGGTTGTGTCGGGACACCTGATTATGTTTTGAGACATTTTATACAACTACAGCAGCAGAAATGTGCTGCTGAAGCAAGTCCGTTTTTTTGAATTTTTTGTAAGGGTCCCGCCTTACGAAATTTTAGCAAACATTTTTTTCCGTAAACTATGCATTTTTTTCTATTTTTAGGTTGTGTCGGGACACCTGATGACGTTTTGAGACATTTTATACAACTACAGCACCAGAAATGTGCTGCTGAAGCAAGTCCGGTTTTTTGAATTTTTTGTAAGGATCCCGCCTTACGAAATTTTAGCAAAATTGTTTTTCCGTAAACGATGCATTTTCTTCTATTTTTAGGTTGTGTCGGGACACCTGATGACGTTTTGAGACATTTTATACAACTACAGCAGCAGAAATGTGCTGCTGAAGCAAGTCCGTTTTTTTGAATTTTTTGTAAGGATCCCGCCTTACGAAATTTTAGCAAAATTGTTTTTCCGTAAACGATGCATTTTCTTCTATTTTTAGGTTGTGTCGGGACACCTGATGACGTTTTGAGACATTTTATACAACTACAGCACCAGAAATGTGCTGCTGAAGCAAGTCCGGTTTTTTTTGAATTTTTTGTAAGGGTCCCGCCTTACGAAATTTTAGCAAACATTTTTTTCCGTAAACTATGCATTTTCTTCTATTTTTAGGTTGTGTCGGGACACCTGATGACGTTTTGAGACATTTTATACAACTACAGCACCAGAAATGTGCTGCTGAAGCAAGTCCGGTTTTTTTTGAATTTTTTGTAAGGGTCCCGCCTTACGAAATTTTAGCAAAATTTTTTTTCCGTAAACTATGCATTTTCTTCTATTTTTAGGTTGTGTCGGGACACCTGATGACGTTTTGAGACATTTTATACAACTTCAGCAGCAGAAATGTGCTGCTGAAGCAAGTCCGTTTTTTTGAATTTTTTGTAAGGGTCCCGCCTTACGAAATTTTAGCAAACATTTTTTTCCGTAATTTATGCATTTTCTTCTATTTTTAGGTTGTGTCGGGACACCTGATTATGTTTTGAGACATTTTATACAACTACAGCAGCAGAAATGTGCTGCTGAAGCAAGTCCGTTTTTTTGAATTTTTTGTAAGGGTCCCGCCTTACGAAATTTTAGCAAAAATTTTTTTTCGTAAATGATGCATTTTCTTCTATTTTTAGGTTGTGTCGGGACACCTGATTATGTTTTGAGACATTTTATACAACTACAGCAGCAGAAATGTGCTGCTGAAGCAAGTCCGTTCTTTTGAATTTTTTGTAAGGGTCCCGCCTTACGAAATTTTAGCAAACATTTTTTTCCGTAATTTATGCATTTTCTTCTATTTTTAGGTTGTGTCGGGACACCTGATTATGTTTTGAGACATTTTATACAACTACAGCAGCAGAAATGTGCTGCTGAAGCAAGTCCGTTTTTTTGAATTTTTTGTAAGGGTCCCGCCTTACGAAATTTTAGCAAAATTTTTTTTCCGTAAACTATGCATTTTCTTCTATTTTTAGGTTGTGTCGGGACACCTGATTATGTTTTCAGACATTTTATACAACTACAGCACCAGAAATGTGCTGCTGAAGCAAGTCCGTTTTTTTGAATTTTTTGTAAGGATCCCGCCTTACGAAATTTTAGCAAAATTGTTTTTTCGTAAACGATGCATTTTCTTCTATTTTTAGGTTGTGTCGGGACACCTGATGACGTTTTGAGACATTTTATACAACTACAGCAGCAGAAATGTGCTGCTGAAGCAAGTCCGTTTTTTTTAATTTTTTGTAAGGGTCCCGCCTTACGAAATTTTAGCAAACATTTTTTTCCGTAATTTATGCATTTTCGTCTATTTTTAGGTTGTGTCGGGACACCTGATTATGTTTTGAGACATTTTATACAACTACAGCAGCAGAAATGTGCTGCTGAAGCAAGTCCGTTTTTTTGAATTTTTTGTAAGGGTCCCGCCTTACGAAATTTTAGCAACATTTTTTTTCCGTAATTTATGCATTTTCTTCTATTTTTAGGTTGTGTCGGGATACCTGATGACGTTTTGAGACATTTTATACAACTACAGCACCAGAAATGTGCTGCTGAAGCAAGTCCGTTTTTTTAAATTTTTTGTAAGGGTCCCGCCTTACGAAATTTTAGCAAACATTTTTTTCCGTAATTTATGCATTTTCTTCTATTTTTAGGTTGTGTCGGGACACCTGATTATGTTTTGAGACATTTTATACAACTACAGCACCAGAAATGTGCTGCTGAAGCAAGTCCGTTTTTTTTGAATTTTTTGTAAGGGTCCCGCCTTACGAAATTTTAGCAAAATTTTTTTTTCGTAAACGATGCATTTTCTTCTATTTTTAGGTTGTGTCGGGATACCTGATGACGTTTTGAGACATTTTATACAACTACAGCACCAGAAATGTGCTGCTGAAGCAAGTCTGTTTTTTTAAATTTTTTGTAAGGGTCCCGCCTTACGAAATTTTAGCAACAATTTTTTTTTCGTAAACTATGCATTTTATTCTATTTTTAGGTTGTGTCGGGACACCTGATTATGTTTTGAGATATTTTATACAACTACAGCAGCAGAAATGTGCTGCTGAAGCAAGTCCGTTTTTTTGAATTTTTTGTAAGGGTCCCGCCTTACGAAAGTTTAGCAAATTTTTTTTTTCGTAAACGATGCATTTTCTTCTATTTTTAGGTTGTGTCGGGACACCTGATGACGTTTTGAGACATTTTATACAACTACAGCAGCAGAAATGTGCTGCTGAAGCAAGTCCGTTTTTTTGAATTTTTTGTAAGTGTCCTGCCTTACGAAATTTTAGCAACATTTTTTTTCGTAAATGATGAGATTTCTTCTATTTTTAGGTTGTGTCGGGACTCCTGATGACGTTTTGAAACATTTTATACAACTACAGCAGCAGAAATGTGCTGCTGAAGCAAGTCCGTTTTTTAAAATTTTTTGTAAGGGTCCCGCCTTACGAAATTTTAGCAAAATTTTTTTTTCGTAAATGATAAGATTTCTTCTATTTTTAGGTTGTGTCGGGACTCCTGATGACATTTTGAGACATTTTATACAACTACATTAGCAGAAATGTGCTGCTGAAGCAAGTCCGTTTTTTTGAATTTTTTGTAAGGGTCCCCCCTTACGAAATTTTAGCAAATTTTTTTTTCGTAAACGATGCATTTTATTCTATTTTTAGGTTGTGTCGGGACACCTGATGACGTTTTGAGACATTTTATACAACTACAGCACCAGAAATGTGCTGCTGAAGCAAGTCCGTTTTTTAAAATTTTTTGTAAGGGTCCCGCCTTACGAAATTTTAGCAACATTTTTTTTTCGTAAATGATAAGATTTCTTCTATTTTTAGGTTGTGTCGGGACTCCTGATGACATTTTGAGACATTTTATACAACTACATTAGCAGAAATGTGCTGCTGAAGCAAGTCCGTTTTTTTGAATTTTTTGTAAGGGTCCCCCCTTACGAAATTTTAGCAAAATTTTTTTTCGTAAACGATGCATTTTATTCTATTTTTAGGTTGTGTCGGGACACCTGATGACGTTTTGAGACATTTTATACAACTACAGCACCAGAAATGTGCTGCTGAAGCAAGTCCGTTTTTTTGAATTTTTTGTAAGGATCCCGCCTTACGAAATTTTAGCAAAAAATGTTTTCCGTAAACTATGCATTTTTTTCTATTTTTAGGTTGTGTCGGGACACCTGATGACGTTTTGAGACATTTTATACAACTACAGCACCAGAAATGTGCTGCTGAAGCAAGTCCGTTTTTTTGAATTTTTTGTAAGGGTCCCGCCTTACGAAATTTTAGCAAAATGTTTTTTCGTAAACGATGCATTTTCTTCTATTTTTAGGTTGTGTCGGGACTCCTGATGACATTTTGAGACATTTTATACAACTACAGCACCTGAAATGTGCTGCTGAAGCAAGTCCGTTTATTTTAATTTTTTGTAAGGGTCCCGCCTTACGAAATTTTAGCAAAAAATGTTTTCCGTAAACTATGCATTTTTTTCTATTTTTAGGTTGTGTCGGGACACCTGATGACGTTTTGAGACATTTTATACAACTACAGCACCAGAAATGTGCTGCTGAAGCAAGTCCGTTTTTTTGAATTTTTTGTAAGGATCCCGCCTTACGAAATTTTAGCAAAATTGTTTTTTCGTAAACGATGCATTTTCTTCTATTTTTAGGTTGTGTCGGGACACCTGATGACATTTTGAAACATTTTATACAACTACAGCAGCAGAAATGTGCTGCTGAAGCAAGTCCGTTTTTTTGAATTTTTTGTAAGGGTCCCGCCTTACGAAATTTTAGCAACATTTTTTTTTCGTAAACGATGCATTTTATTCTATTTTTAGGTTGTGTCGGGACTCCTGATGACATTTTGAGACATTTTATACAACTACAGCACCAAAAATGTGCTGCTGAAGCAAGTCCGTTTTTTTGAATTTTTTGTAAGGGTCCCCCTTACGAAATTTTAGCAAAATTTTTTTTCGTAAACGATGCATTTTATTCTATTTTTAGGTTGTGTCGGGACACCTGATGACGTTTTGAAACATTTTATACAACTACAGCAGCAGAAATGTGCTGCTGAAGCAAGTCCGTTTTTTTGAATTTTTTGTAAGGGTCCCGCCTTACGAAATTTTAGCAAACATTTTTTTCCGTAAACGATGCATTTTATTCTATTTTTAGGTTGTGTCGGGACACCTGATGACGTTTTGAGACATTTTATACAACTACAGCAGCAGAAATGTGCTGCTGAAGCAAGTCCTTTTTTTTGAATTTTTTGTAAGGGTCTCGCCTTACGAAATTTTAGCAAACTTTTTTTTCCGTAATTTATGCATTTTCTTCTATTTTTAGGTTGTGTCGGGACACCTGATTATGTTTTGAGACATTTTATACAACTACAGCAGCAGAAATGTGCTGCTGAAGCAAGTCCGTTTTTTTGAATTTTTTGTAAGGGTCCCGCCTTACGAAATTTTAGCAAACATTTTTTTCCGTAATTTATGCATTTTCTTCTATTTTTAGGTTGTGTCGGGACACCTGATTATGTTTTGAGACATTTTATACAACTACAGCAGCAGAAATGTGCTGCTGAAGCAAGTCCGTTTTTTTGAATTTTTTGTAAGGGTCCCGCCTTACGAAATTTTAGCAAACATTTTTTTCCGTAAACTATGCATTTTCTTCTATTTTTAGGTTGTGTTGGGACACCTGATGACGTTTTGAGACATTTTATACAACTACAGCAGCAGAAATGTGCTGCTGAAGCAAGTCCGTTTTTTTGAATTTTTTGTAAGGGTCCCGCCTTACGAAATTTTAGCAAAAATTTTTTTTCGTAAACGATGGATTTTCTTCTATTTTTAGGTTGTGTCGGGACACCTGATGACGTTTTGAGACATTTTATACAACTACAGCAGCAGAAATGTGCTGCTGAAGCAAGTCCGGTTTTTTTGAATTTTTTGTAAGGGTCCCGCCTTACGAAATTTTAGCAAACATTTTTTTCCGTAAACTATGCATTTTCTTCTATTTTTAGGTTGTGTCGGGATACCTGATGACGTTTTGAGACATTTTATACAACTACAGCACCAGAAATGTGCTGCTGAAGCAAGTCCGTTTTTTTGAATTTTTTGTAAGGGTCCCGCCTTACGAAATTTTAGGAAACATTTTTTTCCGTAATTTATGCATTTTCTTCTATTTTTAGGTTGTGTCGGGACACCTGATTATGTTTTGAGACATTTTATACAACTACAGCAGCAGAAATGTGCTGCTGAAGCAAGTCCGTTCTTTTGAATTTTTTGTAAGGGTCCCGCCTTACGAAATTTTAGCAAACATTTTTTTTCGTAAACGATGGATTTTCTTCTATTTTTAGGTTGTGTCGGGACACCTGATGACGTTTTCAGACATTTTTTTACAACTACAGCAGCAGAAATGTGCTGCTGAAGCAAGTCCGTTTTTTTTAAATTTTTTGTAAGGGTCCCGCCTTACGAAATTTTAGCAAACATTTTTTTTCGTAAACGATGGATTTTCTTCTATTTTTAGGTTGTGTCGGGACACCTGATGACGTTTTCAGACATTTTTTTACAACTACAGCAGCAGAAATGTGCTGCTGAAGCAAGTCCGTTTTTTTGAATTTTTTGTAAGGGTCCCGCCTTACGAAATTTTAGCAAAAATTTTTTTTCGTAAATGATGCATTTTCTTCTATTTTTAGGTTGTGTCGGGACACCTGATTATGTTTTGAGACATTTTATACAACTACAGCAGCAGAAATGTGCTGCTGAAGCAAGTCCGTTCTTTTGAATTTTTTGTAAGGGTCCCGCCTTACGAAATTTTAGCAAACATTTTTTTCCGTAATTTATGCATTTTCTTCTATTTTTAGGTTGTGTCGGGACACCTGATTATGTTTTGAGACATTTTATACAACTACAGCACCAGAAATGTGCTGCTGAAGCAAGTCCGTTCTTTTGAATTTTTTGTAAGGGTCCCGCCTTACGAAATTTTAGCAAACATTTTTTTCCGTAATTTATGCATTTTCTTCTATTTTTAGGTTGTGTCGGGACACCTGATTATGTTTTGAGACATTTTATACAACTACAGCAGCAGAAATGTGCTGCTGAAGCAAGTCCGTTCTTTTGAATTTTTTGTAAAGGTCCCGCCTTACGAAATTTTAGCAAACATTTTTTTCCGTAATTTATGCATTTTCTTCTATTTTTAGGTTGTGTCGGGACACCTGATTATGTTTTGAGACATTTTATACAACTACAGCAGCAGAAATGTGCTGCTGAAGCAAGTCCGTTTTTTTGAATTTTTTGTAAGGGTCCCGCCTTACGAAATTTTAGCAAACATTTTTTTCCGTAAACTATGCATTTTCTTCTATTTTTAGGTTGTGTCGGGATACCTGATGACGTTTTGAGACATTTTATACAACTACAGCAGCAGAAATGTGCTGCTGAAGCAAGTCCGTTTTTTTGAATTTTTTGTAAGGGTCCCGCCTTACGAAATTTTAGCAAATTTTTTTTTTCGTAAACGATGCATTTTCTTCTATTTTTAGGTTGTGTTGGGACACCTGATGACGTTTTGAGACATTTTATACAACTACAGCAGCAGAAATGTGCTGCTGAAGCAAGTCCGTTTTTTTGAATTTTTTGTAAGGGTCCCGCCTTACGAAATTTTAGCAAACATTTTTTTTCGTAAACGATGCATTTTCTTCTATTTTTAGGTTGTGTCGGGACACCTGATGACGTTTTGAGACACTTTATACAACTACAGGAGCAGAAATGTGCTGCTGAAGCAAGTCCGTTCTTTTGAATTTTTTGTAAGGGTCCCGCCTTACGAAATTTTAGCAAAATTTTTTTCCGTAATTTATGCATTTTCTTCTATTTTTAGGTTGTGTCGGGACACCTGATGACGTTTTGAGACATTTTATACAACTACAGCAGCAGAAATGTGCTGCTGAAGCAAGTCCGTTTTTTTTAATTTTTTGTAAGGGTCCCGCCTTACGAAATTTTAGCAAAATGTTTTTTTCGTAAACTATGCATTTTATTCTATTTTTAGGTTGTGTCGGGACACCTGATGACGTTTTGAGACATTTTATACAACTACAGCAGCAGAAATGTGCTGCTGAAGCAAGTCCGTTTTTTTTAATTTTTTGTAAGGGTCCCGCCTTACGAAATTTTAGCAAACATTTTTTTCCGTAAACGATGCATTTTATTCTATTTTTAGGTTGTGTCGGGACTCCTGATGACATTTTGAGACATTTTATACAACTACAGCACCAGAAATGTGCTGCTGAAGCAAGTCCGTTTTTTTGAATTTTTTGTAAGGTTCCCGCCTTACGAAATTTTAGCAAAATTGTTTTTCCGTAAACTATGCATTTTCTTCTATTTTTAGGTTGTGTCGGGACACCTGATGACGTTTTGAGACATTTTATACAACTACAGCAGCAGAAATGTGCTGCTGAAGCAAGTCCGTCTTTTTGAATTTTTTGTAAGGGTCCCGCCTTACGAAATTTTAGCAAACATTTTTTTCCGTAATTTATGCATTTTCTTCTATTTTTAGGTTGTGTCGGTACACCTGATTATGTTTTGAGACATTTTATACAACTACAGCAGCAGAAATGTGCTGCTGAAGCAAGTCCGTTTTTTTTTAATTTTTTGTAAGGGTCCCGCCTTACGAAATTTTAGCAAACATTTTTTTCCGTAAACGATGCATTTTATTCTATTTTTAGGTTGTGTCGGGACTCCTGATGACATTTTGAGACATTTTATACAACTACAGCACCAGAAATGTGCTGCTGAAGCAAGTCCGTTTTTTTGAATTTTTTGTAAGGGTCCCGCCTTACGAAATTTTAGCAAACATTTTTTTCGTAAACGATGCATTTTATTCTATTTTTAGGTTGTGTCGGGACTCCTGATGACGTTTTGAAACATTTTATACAACTACAGCATCAGAAATGTGCTGCTGAAGCAAGTCCGTTTTTTTGAATTTTTTGTAAGGGTCCCGCCTTACGAAATTTTAGCAAAATTTTTTTTTCGTAAACGATGCATTTTCTTCTATTTTTAGGTTGTGTCGGGACTCCTGATGACGTTTTGAAACATTTTATACAACTACAGCATCAGAAATGTGCTGCTGAAGCAAGTCCGTTTTTTTGAATTTTTTGTAAGGGTCCCGCCTTTCGAAATTTTAGCAACATTTTTTTCGTAAACGATGCATTTTATTCTATTTTTAGGTTGTGTCGGGACTCGTGATGACATTTTGAGACATTTTATACAACTACAGCACCAGAAATGTGCTGCTGAAGCAAGTCCGTTTTTTTGAATTTTTTGTAAGGGTCCCGCCTTTCGAAATTTTAGCAACATTTTTTTTTCGTAAACGATGCATTTTATTCTATTTTTAGGTTGTGTCGGGACACCTGATGACGTTTTGAAACATTTTATACAACTACGGCATCAGAAATGTGCTGCTGAAGCAAGTCCGTTTTTTTGAATTTTTTGTAAGGGTCCCGCCTTACGAAATTTTAGCAAAATTTTTTTTTCGTAAACGATGCATTTTTTTCTATTTTTAGGTTGTGTCGGGACTCCTGATGACGTTTTGAAACATTTTATACAACTACAGCATCAGAAATGTGCTGCTGAAGCAAGTCCGTTTTTTTGAATTTTTTGTTAGGGTCCCGCCTTACGAAATTTTAGCAAAATTTTTTTTCGTAAACGATGCATTTTATTCTATTTTTAGGTTGTGTCGGGACTCCTGATGACGTTTTGAAACATTTTATACAACTACAGCAGCAGAAATGTGCTGCTGAAGCAAGTCCGTTTTTTTGAATTTTTTGTAAGGGTCCCGCCTTACGAAATTTTAGCAACATTTTTTTCGTAAACGATGCATTTTATTCTATTTTTAGGTTGTGTCGGGACTCCTGATGACATTTTGAGACATTTTATACAACTACAGCAGCAGAAATGTGCTGCTGAAGCAAGTCCGTTTTTTTGAATTTTTTGTAAGGGTCCCGCCTTACGAAATTTTAGCAGCATTTTTTTTTCGTAAACGATGCATTTTCTTCTATTTTTAGGTTGTGTCGGGACACCTGATGACGTTTTGAGACATTTTATACAACTACAGCAGCAGAAATGTGCTGCTGAAGCAAGTCCGTTTTTTTGAATTTTTTGTGAGGGTCCCGCCTTACGAAATTTTAGCAACATTTTTTTTTCATAAACGATGCATTTTATTCTATTTTTAGGTTGTGCCGGGACTCCTGATGACATTTTGAGACATTTTATACAACTACAGCACCAGAAATGTGCTGCTGAAGCAAGTCCGTTTTTTTGAATTTTTTGTAAGGGTCCCGCCTTACGAAATTTTAGCAAAAATTTTTTTCGTAAACGATGCATTTTATTCTATTTTTAGGTTGTGTCGGGACTCCTGATGACGTTTTGAAACATTTTATACAACTACAGCATCAGAAATGTGCTGCTGAAGCAAGTCCGTTTTTTTTAATTTTTTGTAAGGGTCCCGCCTTACGAAATTTTAGCAACATTTTTTTTTCGTAAACGATGCATTTTCTTCTATTTTTAGGTTGTGTCGGGACTCGTGATGACGTTTTGAAACATTTTATACAACTACAGCATCAGAAATGTGCTGCTGAAGCAAGTCCGTTTTTTTGAATTTTTTGTAAGGGTCCCGCCTTACGAAATTTTAGCAACATTTTTTTTTCGTAAACGATGCATTTTATTCTATTTTTAGGTTGTGTCGGGACACCTGATGACGTTTTGAAACATTTTATACAACTACGGCATCAGAAATGTGCTGCTGAAGCAAGTCCGTTTTTTTGAATTTTTTGTGAGGGTCCCGCCTTACGAAATTTTAGCAACATTTTTTTTTCATAAACGATGCATTTTATTCTATTTTTAGGTTGTGCCGGGACTCCTGATGACATTTTGAGACATTTTATACAACTACAGCACCAGAAATGTGCTGCTGAAGCAAGTCCGGTTTTTTGAATTTTTTGTAAGGGTCCCGCCTTACGAAATTTTAGCAAAAAATGTTTTCCGTAAACTATGCATTTTTTTCTATTTTTAGGTTGTGTCGGGACACCTGATGACGTTTTGAGACATTTTATACAACTACAGCACCAGAAATGTGCTGCTGAAGCAAGTCCGTTTTTTTGAATTTTTTGTAAGGGTCCCGCCTTACGAAATTTTAGCAACATTTTTTTTCGTAAACGATGCATTTTATTCTATTTTTAGGTTGTATCGGGACTCCTGATGACGTTTTGAAACATTTTATACAACTACAGCATCAGAAATGTGCTGCTGAAGCAAGTCCGTTTTTTTGAATTTTTTGTAAGGGGCCTTACGAAATTTTAGCAATTTTTTTTTTTCGTAAACGATGCATTTTCTTCTATTTTTAGGTTGTGTCGGGACTCCTGATGACGTTTTGAGACATTTTATACAACTACAGCAGCAGAAATGTGCTGCTGAAGCAAGTCCGTTTTTTTGAATTTTTTGTAAGGGTCCCGCCTTACGAAATTTTAGCAAAAATTTTTTTTCGTAAACGATGCATTTTCTTCTATTTTTAGGTTGTGTCGGGACACCTGATGACGTTTTGAGACATTTTATACAACTACAGCAGCAGAAATGTGCTGCTGAAGCAAGTCCGTTTTTTTGAATTTTTTGTGAGGGTCCCTCCCGCCTTACGAAAATTTTAGCAACATTTTTTTTTCATAAACGATGCATTTTATTCTATTTTTAGGTTGTGCCGGGACTCCTGATGACATTTTGAGACACTTTATAAATAAAGTTGATTTGATTTGATTTGATTTTATACAACTACAGCACCAGAAATGTGCTGCTGAAGCAAGTCCGTTTTTTTGAATTTTTTGTAAGGGTCCCGCCTTACGAAATTTTAGCAACATTTTTTTTTCGTAAACGATGCATTTTCTTCTATTTTTAGGTTGTGTCGGGACTCCTGATGACGTTTTGAAACATTTTATACAACTACAGCATCAGAAATGTGCTGCTGAAGCAAGTCCGTTTTTTTGAATTTTTTGTAAGGGTCCCGCCTTACGAAATTTTAGCAACATTTTTTTTTCGTAAACGATGCATTTTCTTCTATTTTTAGGTTGTGTCGGGACTCCTGATGACGTTTTGAAACATTTTATACAACTACAGCATCAGAAATGTGCTGCTGAAGCAAGTCCGTTTTTTTGAATTTTTTTGTTAGGGTCCCGCCTTACGAAATTTTAGCAAAAAATGTTTTTCGTAAACGATGCATTTTCTTCTATTTTTAGGTTGTGTCGGGACACCTGATGACGTTTTGAGACATTTTATACAACTACAGCAGCAGAAATGTGCTGCTGAAGCAAGTCCGTTTTTTTGAATTTTTTGTGAGGGTCCCGCCTTACGAAAATTTTAGCAACATTTTTTTTTCATAAACGATGCATTTTATTCTATTTTTAGGTTGTGCCGGGACTCCTGATGACATTTTGAGACATTTTATACAACTACAGCACCAGAAATGTGCTGCTGAAGCAAGTCCGTTTTTTTGAATTTTTTGTAAGGGTCCCGCCTTACGAAATTTTAGCAACATTTTTTTTTCGTAAACGATGCATTTTCTTCTATTTTTAGGTTGTGTCGGGACTCCTGATGACGTTTTGAAACATTTTATACAACTACAGCATAAGAAATGTGCTGCTGAAGCAAGTCCGTTTTTTTGAATTTTTTGTAAGGGTCCCGCCTTACGAAATTTTAGCAACATTTTTTTTTCGTAAACGATGCATTTTCTTCTATTTTTAGGTTGTGTCGGGACTCCTGATGACGTTTTGAAACATTTTATACAACTACAGCATCAGAAATGTGCTGCTGAAGCAAGTCCGTTTTTTTGAATTTTTTGTAAGGGTCCCGCCTTACGAAATTTTAGCAAACATTTTTTTTCGTAAACGATGCATTTTATTCTATTTTTAGGTTGTGTCGGGACTCCTGATGACGTTTTGAAACATTTTATACAACTACAGCATCAGAAATGTGCTGCTGAAGCAAGTCCGTTTTTTTGAATTTTTTTGTTAGGGTCCCGCCTTACGAAATTTTAGCAAAAAATGTTTTCCGTAAACTATGCATTTTTTTTCTATTTTTAGGTTGTGTCGGGACTCCTGATGACATTTTGAGACATTTTATACAACTACAGCACCAGAAATGTGCTGCTGAAGCAAGTCCGTTTTTTTGAATTTTTTGTAAGGGTCCCGCCTTACGAAATTTTAGCAAAAATTTTTTTTCGTAAACGATGCATTTTCTTCTATTTTTAGGTTGTGTCGGGACTCCTGATGACATTTTGAGACATTTTATACAACTACAGCACAAGAAATGTGCTGCTGAAGCAAGTCCGTTTTTTTGATTTTTTTGTAAGGGTCCCGCCTTTCGAAATTTTAGCAACATTTTTTTTTCGTAAACGATGCATTTTATTCTATTTTTAGGTTGTGTCGGGACTCCTGATGACATTTTGAGACATTTTATACAACTACAGCAGCAGAAATGTGCTGCTGAAGCAAGTCCGTTTTTTTGAATTTTTTGTAAGGGTCCCGCCTTACGAAATTTTAGCAAAAATTTTTTTTCGTAAACGATGCATTTTCTTCTATTTTTAGGTTGTGTCGGGACACCTGATGACGTTTTGAGACATTTTATACAACTACAGCATCAGAAATGTGCTGCTGAAGCAAGTCCGTTTTTTTGAATTTTTTGTGAGGGTCCCGCCTTACGAAAATTTTAGCAACATTTTTTTTTCATAAACGATGCATTTTATTCTATTTTTAGGTTGTGCCGGGACTCCTGATGACGTTTTGAAACATTTTATACAACTACAGCATCAGAAATGTGCTGCTGAAGCAAGTCCGTTTTTTTGAATTTTTTGTTAGGGTCCCGCCTTACGAAATTTTAGCAAAATTTTTTTTCGTAAACGATGCATTTTATTCTATTTTTAGGTTGTGTCGGGACTCCTGATGACGTTTTGAAACATTTTATACAACTACAGCATCAGAAATGTGCTGCTGAAGCAAGTCCGTTTTTTTGAATTTTTTGTAAGGGTCCCGCCTTACGAAATTTTAGCAAAATTTTTTTTTCGTAAACGATGCATTTTCTTCTATTTTTAGGTTGTGTCGGGACTCCTGATGACATTTTGAGACATTTTATACAACTACAGCAGCAGAAATGTGCTGCTGAAGCAAGTCCGTTTTTTTGAATTTTTTGTAAGGGTCCCGCCTTACGAAATTTTAGCAAAATTTTTTTTTCGTAAACGATGCATTTTACTCTATTTTTAGGTTGTGTCGGGACTCCTGATGACGTTTTGAAACATTTTATACAACTACAGCATCAGAAATGTGCTGCTGAAGCAAGTCCGTTTTTTTGAATTTTTTGTTAGGGTCCCGCCTTACGAAATTTTAGCAAAATTTTTTTTCGTAAACGATGCATTTTATTCTATTTTTAGGTTGTGTCGGGACTCCTGATGACGTTTTGAAACATTTTATACAACTACAGCATCAGAAATGTGCTGCTGAAGCAAGTCCGTTTTTTTGAATTTTTTGTAAGGGTCCCGCCTTACGAAATTTTAGCAAAATTTTTTTTTCGTAAACGATGCATTTTCTTCTATTTTTAGGTTGTGTCGGGACTCCTGATGACATTTTGAGACATTTTATACAACTACAGCAGCAGAAATGTGCTGCTGAAGCAAGTCCGTTTTTTTGAATTTTTTGTAAGGGTCTCGCCTTACGAAATTTTAGCAAAATTTTTTTTTCGTAAACGATGCATTTTCTTCTATTTTTAGGTTGTGTCGGGACACCTGATGACGTTTTGAGACATTTTATACAACTACAGCAGCAGAAATGTGCTGCTGAAGCAAGTCCGTTTTTTTGAATTTTTTGTGAGGGTCCCGCCTTACGAAATTTTAGCAACATTTTTTTTTCATAAACGATGCATTTTATTCTATTTTTAGGTTGTGCCGGGACTCCTGATGACATTTTGAGACATTTTATACAACTACAGCACCAGAAATGTGCTGCTGAAGCAAGTCCGGTTTTTTGAATTTTTTGTAAGGGTCCCGCCTTACAAATTTTTAGCAAAATTTTTTTTCGTAAACGATGCATTTTATTCTATTTTTAGGTTGTGTCGGGACTCCTGATGACGTTTTGAAACATTTTATACAACTACAGCATCAGAAATGTGCTGCTGAAGCAAGTCCGTTTTTTTGAATTTTTTGTAAGGGTCCCGCCTTACGAAATTTTAGCAAAATTTTTTTTTCGTAAACGATGCATTTTCTTCTATTTTTAGGTTGTGTCGGGACACCTGATGACGTTTTGAGACATTTTATACAACTACAGCAGCAGAAATGTGCTGCTGAAGCAAGTCCGTTTTTTTGAATTTTTTGTAAGGGTCCCGCCTTACGAAATTTTAGCAAAAATTTTTTTTCGTAAACGATGCATTTTTTTCTATTTTTAGGTTGTGTCGGGACACCTGATGACGTTTTGAGACATTTTATACAACTACAGCAGCAGAAATGTGCTGCTGAAGCAAGTCCGTTTTTTTGAATTTTTTGTAAGGGTCCCGCCTTACGAAATTTTAGCAAAAAATGTTTTCCGTAAACTATGCATTTTTTTCTATTTTTAGGTTGTGTCGGGACACCTGATGACGTTTTGAGACATTTTATACAACTACAGCAGCAGAAATGTGCTGCTGAAGCAAGTCCGTTTTTTTGAATTTTTTGTAAGGGTCCCGCCTTACGAAATTTTAGCAAAAAATGTTTTCCGTAAACTATGCATTTTTTTCTATTTTTAGGTTGTGTCGGGACACCTGATGACGTTTTGAGACATTTTATACAACTACAGCACCAGAAATGTGCTGCTGAAGCAAGTCCGTTTTTTTGAATTTTTTGTAAGGGTCCCGCCTTACGAAATTTTAGCAAAATTTTTTTTTCGTAAACGATGCATTTTCTTCTATTTTTAGGTTGTGTCGGGACACCTGATGACGTTTTGAGACATTTTATACAACTACAGCAGCAGAAATGTGCTGCTGAAGCAAGTCCGTTTTTTTGAATTTTTTGTAAGGGTCCCGCCTTACGAAATTTTAGCAAAAAATGTTTTCCGTAAACTATGCATTTTTTTCTATTTTTAGGTTGTGTCGGGACACCTGATGACGTTTTGAGACATTTTATACAACTACAGCACCAGAAATGTGCTGCTGAAGCAAGTCCGTTTTTTTGAATTTTTTGTAAGGGTCCCGCCTTACGAAATTTTTGTAAAAATTTTTTTTCGTAAACGATGCATTTTCTTCTATTTTTAGGTTGTGTCGGGACACCTGATGACGTTTTGAGACATTTTATACAACTACAGCAGCAGAAATGTGCTGCTGAAGCAAGTCCGTTTTTTTGAATTTTTTGTAAGGGTCCCGCCTTACGAAATTTTAGCAAAAAATGTTTTCCGTAAACTATGCATTTTTTTCTATTTTTAGGTTGTGTCGGGACACCTGATGACGTTTTGAGACATTTTATACAACTACAGCACCAGAAATGTGCTGCTGAAGCAAGTCCGTTTTTTTGAATTTTTTGTAAGGGTCCCGCCTTACGAAATTTTAGCAAAAATTTTTTTTCGTAAACGATGCATTTTCTTCTATTTTTAGGTTGTGTCGGGACACCTGATGACGTTTTGAGACATTTTATACAACTACAGCAGCAGAAATGTGCTGCTGAAGCAAGTCCGTTTTTTTGAATTTTTTGTAAGGGTCCCGCCTTACGAAATTTTAGCAAAAAATGTTTTCTGTAAACTATGCATTTTTTTCTATTTTTAGGTTGTGTCGGGACACCTGATGACGTTTTGAGACATTTTATACAACTACAGCACCAGAAATGTGCTGCTGAAGCAAGTCCGTTTTTTTGAATTTTTTGTAAGGGTCCCGCCTTACGAAATTTTAGCAAAATTTTTTTTTCGTAAACGATGCATTTTCTTCTATTTTTAGGTTGTGTCGGGACACCTGATGACGTTTTGAGACATTTTATACAACTACAGCAGCAGAAATGTGCTGCTGAAGCAAGTCCGTTTTTTTGAATTTTTTGTAAGGGTCCCGCCTTACGAAATTTTAGCAAAAAATGTTTTCCGTAAACTATGCATTTTTTTCTATTTTTAGGTTGTGTCGGGACACCTGATGACGTTTTGAGACATTTTATACAACTACAGCACCAGAAATGTGCTGCTGAAGCAAGTCCGTTTTTTTGAATTTTTTGTAAGGGTCCCGCCTTACGAAATTTTAGCAAAAATTTTTTTTCGTAAACGATGCATTTTCTTCTATTTTTAGGTTGTGTCGGGACACCTGATGACGTTTTGAGACATTTTATACAACTACAGCAGCAGAAATGTGCTGCTGAAGCAAGTCCGTTTTTTTGAATTTTTTGTAAGGGTCCCGCCTTACGAAATTTTAGCAAAAAATGTTTTCCGTAAACTATGCATTTTTTTCTATTTTTAGGTTGTGTCGGGACACCTGATGACGTTTTGAGACATTTTATACAACTACAGCACCAGAAATGTGCTGCTGAAGCAAGTCCGTTTTTTTGAATTTTTTGTAAGGGTCCCGCCTTACGAAATTTTAGCAAAATTTTTTTTTCGTAAACGATGCATTTTCTTCTATTTTTAGGTTGTGTCGGGACACCTGATGACGTTTTGAGACATTTTATACAACTACAGCAGCAGAAATGTGCTGCTGAAGCAAGTCCGTTTTTTTGAATTTTTTGTAAGGGTCCCGCCTTACGAAATTTTAGCAAAAAATGTTTTCCGTAAACTATGCATTTTTTTCTATTTTTAGGTTGTGTCGGGACACCTGATGACGTTTTGAGACATTTTATACAACTACAGCAGCAGAAATGTGCTGCTGAAGCAAGTCCGTTTTTTTGAATTTTTTGTAAGGGTCCCGCCTTACGAAATTTTAGCAAAAAATGTTTTCCGTAAACTATGCATTTTTTTCTATTTTTAGGTTGTGTCGGGACACCTGATGACGTTTTGAGACATTTTATACAACTACAGCACCAGAAATGTGCTGCTGAAGCAAGTCCGTTTTTTTGAATTTTTTGTAAGGGTCCCGCCTTACGAAATTTTAGCAAAATTTTTTTTTCGTAAACGATGCATTTTCTTCTATTTTTAGGTTGTGTCGGGACACCTGATGACGTTTTGAGACATTTTATACAACTACAGCAGCAGAAATGTGCTGCTGAAGCAAGTCCGTTTTTTTGAATTTTTTGTAAGGGTCCCGCCTTACGAAATTTTAGCAAAAAATGTTTTCCGTAAACTATGCATTTTTTTCTATTTTTAGGTTGTGTCGGGACACCTGATGACGTTTTGAGACATTTTATACAACTACAGCACCAGAAATGTGCTGCTGAAGCAAGTCCGTTTTTTTGAATTTTTTGTAAGGGTCCCGCCTTACGAAATTTTAGCAAAATTTTTTTTTCGTAAACGATGCATTTTCTTCTATTTTTAGGTTGTGTCGGGACACCTGATGACGTTTTGAGACATTTTATACAACTACAGCAGCAGAAATGTGCTGCTGAAGCAAGTCCGTTTTTTTGAATTTTTTGTAAGGGTCCCGCCTTACGAAATTTTAGCAAAAAATGTTTTCCGTAAACTATGCATTTTTTTCTATTTTTAGGTTGTGTCGGGACACCTGATGACGTTTTGAGACATTTTATACAACTACAGCACCAGAAATGTGCTGCTGAAGCAAGTCCGTTTTTTTGAATTTTTTGTAAGGGTCCCGCCTTACGAAATTTTAGCAAAATTTTTTTTTCGTAAACGATGCATTTTCTTCTATTTTTAGGTTGTGTCGGGACACCTGATGACGTTTTGAGACATTTTATACAACTACAGCAGCAGAAATGTGCTGCTGAAGCAAGTCCGTTTTTTTGAATTTTTTGTAAGGGTCCCGCCTTACGAAATTTTAGCAAAAAATGTTTTCCGTAAACTATGCATTTTTTTCTATTTTTAGGTTGTGTCGGGACACCTGATGACGTTTTGAGACATTTTATACAACTACAGCAGCAGAAATGTGCTGCTGAAGCAAGTCCGTTTTTTTGAATTTTTTGTAAGGGTCCCGCCTTACGAAATTTTAGCAAAAAATGTTTTCCGTAAACTATGCATTTTTTTCTATTTTTAGGTTGTGTCGGGACACCTGATGACGTTTTGAGACATTTTATACAACTACAGCACCAGAAATGTGCTGCTGAAGCAAGTCCGTTTTTTTGAATTTTTTGTAAGGGTCCCGCCTTACGAAATTTTAGCAAAAATTTTTTTTCGTAAACGATGCATTTTCTTCTATTTTTAGGTTGTGTCGGGACACCTGATGACGTTTTGAGACATTTTATACAACTACAGCAGCAGAAATGTGCTGCTGAAGCAAGTCCGTTTTTTTGAATTTTTTGTAAGGGTCCCGCCTTACGAAATTTTAGCAAAAAATGTTTTCCGTAAACTATGCATTTTTTTCTATTTTTAGGTTGTGTCGGGACACCTGATGACGTTTTGAGACATTTTATACAACTACAGCACCAGAAATGTGCTGCTGAAGCAAGTCCGTTTTTTTGAATTTTTTGTAAGGGTCCCGCCTTACGAAATTTTAGCAAAAATTTTTTTTCGTAAACGATGCATTTTCTTCTATTTTTAGGTTGTGTCGGGACACCTGATGACGTTTTGAGACATTTTATACAACTACAGCAGCAGAAATGTGCTGCTGAAGCAAGTCCGTTTTTTTGAATTTTTTGTAAGGGTCCCGCCTTACGAAATTTTAGCAAAAAATGTTTTCCGTAAACTATGCATTTTTTTCTATTTTTAGGTTGTGTCGGGACACCTGATGACGTTTTGAGACATTTTATACAACTACAGCACCAGAAATGTGCTGCTGAAGCAAGTCCGTTTTTTTGAATTTTTTGTAAGGGTCCCGCCTTACGAAATTTTAGCAAAAATTTTTTTTCGTAAACGATGCATTTTCTTCTATTTTTAGGTTGTGTCGGGACACCTGATGACGTTTTGAGACATTTTATACAACTACAGCAGCAGAAATGTGCTGCTGAAGCAAGTCCGTTTTTTTGAATTTTTTGTAAGGGTCCCGCCTTACGAAATTTTAGCAAAAAATGTTTTCCGTAAACTATGCATTTTTTTCTATTTTTAGGTTGTGTCGGGACACCTGATGACGTTTTGAGACATTTTATACAACTACAGCACCAGAAATGTGCTGCTGAAGCAAGTCCGTTTTTTTGAATTTTTTGTAAGGGTCCCGCCTTACGAAATTTTAGCAACATTTTTTTTTCGTAAACGATGCATTTTCTTCTATTTTTAGGTTGTGTCGGGACACCTGATGACGTTTTGAGACATTTTATACAACTACAGCAGCAGAAATGTGCTGCTGAAGCAAGTCCGTTTTTTTGAATTTTTTGTAAGGGTCCCGCCTTACGAAATTTTAGCAAAAAATGTTTTCCGTAAACTATGCATTTTTTTCTATTTTTAGGTTGTGTCGGGACACCTGATGACGTTTTGAGACATTTTATACAACTACAGCAGCCAGAAATGTGCTGCTGAAGCAAGTCCGTTTTTTTGAATTTTTTGTAAGGGTCCCGCCTTACGAAATTTTAGCAAAAAATGTTTTCCGTAAACTATGCATTTTTCTTCTATTTTTAGGTTGTGTCGGGACACCTGATGACGTTTTGAGACATTTTATACAACTACAGCAGCAGAAATGTGCTGCTGAAGCAAGTCCGTTTTTTTGAATTTTTTTGTAAGGGTCCCGCCTTACGAAATTTTAGCAAAAAATGTTTTCCGTAAACTATGCATTTTTTTCTATTTTTAGGTTGTGTCGGGACACCTGATGACGTTTTGAGACATTTTATACAACTACAGCACCAGAAATGTGCTGCTGAAGCAAGTCCGTTTTTTTGAATTTTTTGTAAGGGTCCCGCCTTACGAAATTTTAGCAAAATTTTTTTTTCGTAAACGATGCATTTTCTTCTATTTTTAGGTTGTGTCGGGACACCTGATGACGTTTTGAGACATTTTATACAACTACAGCAGCAGAAATGTGCTGCTGAAGCAAGTCCGTTTTTTTGAATTTTTTGTAAGGGTCCCGCCTTACGAAATTTTAGCAAAAAATGTTTTCCGTAAACTATGCATTTTTTTCTATTTTTAGGTTGTGTCGGGACACCTGATGACGTTTTGAGACATTTTATACAACTACAGCACCAGAAATGTGCTGCTGAAGCAAGTCCGTTTTTTTGAATTTTTTGTAAGGGTCCCGCCTTACGAAATTTTAGCTAAAATTTTTTTTCGTAAACGATGCATTTTCTTCTATTTTTAGGTTGTGTCGGGACACCTGATGACGTTTTGAGACATTTTATACAACTACAGCAGCAGAAATGTGCTGCTGAAGCAAGTCCGTTTTTTTGAATTTTTTGTAAGGGTCCCGCCTTACGAAATTTTAGCAAAAAATGTTTTCCGTAAACTATGCATTTTTTTCTATTTTTAGGTTGTGTCGGGACACCTGATGACGTTTTGAGACATTTTATACAACTACAGCACCAGAAATGTGCTGCTGAAGCAAGTCCGTTTTTTTGAATTTTTTGTAAGGGTCCCGCCTTACGAAATTTTAGCAAAATTTTTTTTTCGTAAACGATGCATTTTCTTCTATTTTTAGGTTGTGTCGGGACACCTGATGACGTTTTGAGACATTTTATACAACTACAGCAGCAGAAATGTGCTGCTGAAGCAAGTCCGTTTTTTTGAATTTTTTGTAAGGGTCCCGCCTTACGAAATTTTAGCAAAAAATGTTTTCCGTAAACTATGCATTTTTTTCTATTTTTAGGTTGTGTCGGGACACCTGATGACGTTTTGAGACATTTTATACAACTACAGCACCAGAAATGTGCTGCTGAAGCAAGTCCGTTTTTTTGAATTTTTTGTAAGGGTCCCGCCTTACGAAATTTTAGCAAAAATTTTTTTTCGTAAACGATGCATTTTCTTCTATTTTTAGGTTGTGTCGGGACACCTGATGACGTTTTGAGACATTTTATACAACTACAGCAGCAGAAATGTGCTGCTGAAGCAAGTCCGTTTTTTTGAATTTTTTGTAAGGGTCCCGCCTTACGAAATTTTAGCAAAAAATGTTTTCCGTAAACTATGCATTTTTTTCTATTTTTAGGTTGTGTCGGGACACCTGATGACGTTTTGAGACATTTTATACAACTACAGCAGCAGAAATGTGCTGCTGAAGCAAGTCCGTTTTTTTGAATTTTTTGTAAGGGTCCCGCCTTACGAAATTTTAGCAAAAAATTTTTTTCGTAAACGATGCATTTTCTTCTATTTTTAGGTTGTGTCGGGACACCTGATGACGTTTTGAGACATTTTATACAACTACAGCAGCAGAAATGTGCTGCTGAAGCAAGTCCGTTTTTTTGAATTTTTTGTAAGGGTCCCGCCTTACGAAATTTTAGCAAAAAATGTTTTCCGTAAACTATGCATTTTTTTCTATTTTTAGGTTGTGTCGGGACACCTGATGACGTTTTGAGACATTTTATACAACTACAGCACCAGAAATGTGCTGCTGAAGCAAGTCCGTTTTTTTGAATTTTTTGTAAGGGTCCCGCCTTACGAAATTTTAGCAAAATTTTTTTTTCGTAAACGATGCATTTTCTTCTATTTTTAGGTTGTGTCGGGACACCTGATGACGTTTTGAGACATTTTATACAACTACAGCAGCAGAAATGTGCTGCTGAAGCAAGTCCGTTTTTTTGAATTTTTTGTAAGGGTCCCGCCTTACGAAATTTTAGCAAAAAATGTTTTCCGTAAACTATGCATTTTTTTCTATTTTTAGGTTGTGTCGGGACACCTGATGACGTTTTGAGACATTTTATACAACTACAGCAGCAGAAATGTGCTGCTGAAGCAAGTCCGTTTTTTTGAATTTTTTGTAAGGGTCCCGCCTTACGAAATTTTAGCAAAAAATGTTTTCCGTAAACTATGCATTTTTTTCTATTTTTAGGTTGTGTCGGGACACCTGATGACGTTTTGAGACATTTTATACAACTACAGCACCAGAAATGTGCTGCTGAAGCAAGTCCGTTTTTTTGAATTTTTTGTAAGGGTCCCGCCTTACGAAATTTTAGCAAAATTTTTTTTTCGTAAACGATGCATTTTCTTCTATTTTTAGGTTGTGTCGGGACACCTGATGACGTTTTGAGACATTTTATACAACTACAGCAGCAGAAATGTGCTGCTGAAGCAAGTCCGTTTTTTTGAATTTTTTGTAAGGGTCCCGCCTTACGAAATTTTAGCAAAAAATGTTTTCCGTAAACTATGCATTTTTTTCTATTTTTAGGTTGTGTCGGGACACCTGATGACGTTTTGAGACATTTTATACAACTACAGCACCAGAAATGTGCTGCTGAAGCAAGTCCGTTTTTTTGAATTTTTTGTAAGGGTCCCGCCTTACGAAATTTTAGCAAAAAATTTTTTTCGTAAACGATGCATTTTCTTCTATTTTTAGGTTGTGTCGGGACACCTGATGACGTTTTGAGACATTTTATACAACTACAGCAGCAGAAATGTGCTGCTGAAGCAAGTCCGTTTTTTTGAATTTTTTGTAAGGGTCCCGCCTTACGAAATTTTAGCAAAAAATGTTTTCCGTAAACTATGCATTTTTTTCTATTTTTAGGTTGTGTCGGGACACCTGATGACGTTTTGAGACATTTTATACAACTACAGCAGCAGAAATGTGCTGCTGAAGCAAGTCCGTTTTTTTGAATTTTTTGTAAGGGTCCCGCCTTACGAAATTTTAGCAAAAAATGTTTTCCGTAAACTATGCATTTTTTTCTATTTTTAGGTTGTGTCGGGACACCTGATGACGTTTTGAGACATTTTATACAACTACAGCACCAGAAATGTGCTGCTGAAGCAAGTCCGTTTTTTTGAATTTTTTGTAAGGGTCCCGCCTTACGAAATTTTAGCAAAAATTTTTTTTCGTAAACGATGCATTTTCTTCTATTTTTAGGTTGTGTCGGGACACCTGATGACGTTTTGAGACATTTTATACAACTACAGCAGCAGAAATGTGCTGCTGAAGCAAGTCCGTTTTTTTGAATTTTTTGTAAGGGTCCCGCCTTACGAAATTTTAGCAAAAAATGTTTTCCGTAAACTATGCATTTTTTTCTATTTTTAGGTTGTGTCGGGACACCTGATGACGTTTTGAGACATTTTATACAACTACAGCAGCAGAAATGTGCTGCTGAAGCAAGTCCGTTTTTTTGAATTTTTTGTAAGGGTCCCGCCTTACGAAATTTTAGCAAAAAATGTTTTCCGTAAACTATGCATTTTTTTCTATTTTTAGGTTGTGTCGGGACACCTGATGACGTTTTGAGACATTTTATACAACTACAGCAGCAGAAATGTGCTGCTGAAGCAAGTCCGTTTTTTTGAATTTTTTGTAAGGGTCCCGCCTTACGAAATTTTAGCAAAAAATGTTTTCCGTAAACTATGCATTTTTTTCTATTTTTAGGTTGTGTCGGGACACCTGATGACGTTTTGAGACATTTTATACAACTACAGCACCAGAAATGTGCTGCTGAAGCAAGTCCGTTTTTTTGAATTTTTTGTAAGGGTCCCGCCTTACGAAATTTTAGCAAAAATTTTTTTTCGTAAACGATGCATTTTCTTCTATTTTTAGGTTGTGTCGGGACACCTGATGACGTTTTGAGACATTTTATACAACTACAGCAGCAGAAATGTGCTGCTGAAGCAAGTCCGTTTTTTTGAATTTTTTGTAAGGGTCCCGCCTTACGAAATTTTAGCAAAAAATGTTTTCCGTAAACTATGCATTTTTTTCTATTTTTAGGTTGTGTCGGGACACCTGATGACGTTTTGAGACATTTTATACAACTACAGCACCAGAAATGTGCTGCTGAAGCAAGTCCGTTTTTTTGAATTTTTTGTAAGGGTCCCGCCTTACGAAATTTTAGCAAAAATTTTTTTTCTTAAACGATGCATTTTCTTCTATTTTTAGGTTGTGTCGGGACACCTGATGACGTTTTGAGACATTTTATACAACTACAGCAGCAGAAATGTGCTGCTGAAGCAAGTCCGTTTTTTTGAATTTTTTGTAAGGGTCCCGCCTTACGAAATTTTAGCAAAAAATGTTTTCCGTAAACTATGCATTTTTTTCTATTTTTAGGTTGTGTCGGGACACCTGATGACGTTTTGAGACATTTTATACAACTACAGCAGCAGAAATGTGCTGCTGAAGCAAGTCCGTTTTTTTGAATTTTTTGTAAGGGTCCCGCCTTACGAAATTTTAGCAAAAAATGTTTTCCGTAAACTATGCATTTTTTTCTATTTTTAGGTTGTGTCGGGACACCTGATGACGTTTTGAGACATTTTATACAACTACAGCACCAGAAATGTGCTGCTGAAGCAAGTCCGTTT